>NW_004949196.1:154465-157217 GCF_000317375.1 Microtus ochrogaster
GGGGGGGGGGGGGGATGGCCATAACTGATACCCCAGACCCGGTTTACAGCGGCACCATCGCCATAGCAACAGATGCAGGCAGGGCCGGGGATGGTCCAGGAGCCCCAAACCAGCTCAGGCTTCTGGTCCCCTCACCCTGGGTTTCCCTGGAGTCTTAGGGGCTGTGAAGCGCGGACCCGGGGGCCAAAGCTCCCACCCAACTGCACGCCAGATTGGAAACAGATGCTGCTTCCCACACCCTCCGCACACAGACCTGGTGGAGGCTTGGGGTCCGCGCAAGGGACTCAGTGCTCTCACCCCTCCCCCATGTCCCAAAGAGCAGGCCAGGCGACCCCCACACAACAGAACGGCTCACCACGTACTGAAAGGCCCTACAATAATCACGGACACAGCAAAGCTGGAGGCCCCTGATACCCAGTTGGTGACCTATAGACGACAACCCGGGGCCAGATGCCTGTCCCGTCGGCCATATAGCAAGTGTGAGGCCGGCCTGTTCCCAAAATCAACAAAATGCCTGTCTGGCCGGGCTCAGGCATGCAAAGGCCCAGGCAACCCGTGGCATGCGCTAGGATGTCTACCTGCCCAAGCCCCTTGGGCTGTGCAGTGCAGATAGGGAGGAGCCTCTGGGCTGCCCAGTATACAGGGGACAGTATCCAAGGGCTAGAGGCTTGCTCCCAGTCAGCCTGGATCTTTTTTTTCTTTTCTTCAAGCATATGGAACTGATATCCTGCCCCTTTTCACCATGGTAACCACACTGGGCTGGGACACAGCCACCACCATGGGAGTCAGGGAAATCTGGGCCAGGTGTCCTTCTGCACTGGGCAATACAATCTGTAGAACCCCAAGCACCTTGACACAGTGCTGACGGCACATACATCAACAGCTGGTCACAGGACCCGCCTCTATATCAGAAGTGTCCTCAGATGGAGCAGCTGAGATCTGCCATTACCCCCACCCCCACCCCATCAGCACAGAGCAGGTCACCCAGGAAGCTCTCAGCAAAGAGCCACCTGGCTCCACTCCAGCCCGGGGTGTCTCTTGTAAAACAGTTTCTGCTAGTCTACTGTAGAGAGCCAATCACATTAGAGACCAGGAGGTGACAGGAAATGGGGGGAACGATGTGGATAAATGAGGGGCTATGAGGCAATGGGATCCTTATGGAAAGGCAAGGCAGCGAAAGAACATTCCAACACTGCAGCTGTGCGAAGGCCCTGGGGCAGAGGACGCGGCCGTGCAAAGGCCTTGGGGTAGTACCGATCTTGCCACATGGCTGGAGCAAAAGGCAGGGAAGTAGAAGGCAGAAGCAGGAAAGCTCCGAGCAGGGCTCCGTGGGCTTTAACCCTGAGGGAGGTGGGAGCCACAGAGTTGTGGGCAGGAGGGATGAGACTAGAGTTTGAGTCAGGTGCCCAGGATGGAGGACACAGGCTGATCCAGGTACAGGCAGGAGAGGTGGATTCTGGGTAGAGAGTTTCCTGGGGACGGGTTATTAGGCTAGGAAAAGTCCAGTGCCAACATCCAGGACCCCTGAAGGTGAGCACTCAAGGGGTGTCCTTGAGCATCAACCCCAGTGGTTCCGGAACCTGCTGTCACTACGTCCTCCATCACCACCAAGATGCAGCCACCCTTGGGGAACAGACATGGGGAAGGCTCGCGTCAGCGGCTCCTGCAGCTGGGATGTTGGGGGGAGTAATTTTTGTTTTTTCAAAATAACTTTTCTTCTAATTATGAAACAGTCCCGTGCAGAAAAAAAAAATCCGCAGACGTCCGCAGAAAAGGGAAAAATAAAAGTTACCCAGAATGCCACAGGGCCAGGGCAGAAACAGTGTGCTGGACTGCGACCATTCATTCAATCTTTCCTGGGAACACAAACTGAGGACTACTATGTGCAGGGCTGCTGGGGACGGGGTGGAGGTTGGGCCTGGAGCAGCCCCACCACAGGCAGGAGATGAGGCTCTGGAGTTGGGTAACACTGGGTCCCCTCGGCTGGGTGAAGTCACCAAGTGAGACCCAGAAACATCCCACAGGAGGAACAGCACTCCAAAGCCCCAGAGGCCAGCCACTTCCGTCCAGGCCTGTCTGTGCTGGGTTACGTCCTATTAACTATGTACCCCAGGCTGGTTCTGAACTTGCGGCAATACTCTGGCCATCCTCAGCTTTTTACAAGTATTGAGACGACAGATCTCAACCACATTGGGGTTTGCCCTCCTGAGACCACGTGCTGGCATGTGTCCCCGGGTATAGTAGAGGGCCCCATGATACACACGGCCAGGTTCACTATGGAATTCCAGGACGTCTGATGATGGGGTGACCCATGTGACTCTGCTTCTGAATGGGGTCTGCAGGCAACACCGCTCCTTGTGGCTGGGCAGGACCCGACCCATCATCACCCAACACCACACCTGGGGCAGCGGCTTCCAAGGAACCGCTTGGTTGGTACGGCTTCCTCCTAGAATGTGTGACCTAGGGCAGGAGCATGTGCCAACAGGCTTGGGAGCCCATCCCGCCCATGCTCACAGCCTGCGGGCACAACTGCTGCTCATCAGCAATTGTTACCTGCTAGGTCCGCCCACCCATGGGCGCCATGCGTTTCTTTCCTTTGGGATAAATCCAAAAGGCTTTCAGGTTTGGTTAGGTGTAGTGATGCTGTTCCTCCCTGCCTCCCTCCTCCCTCTCTGCTCCTCTCTTTTTCCTTCCTCTCTGCCATCCTCCTCCTTCTCTGCTCCTCCCTGCTTCCTCCTCCCTCTCTGCTCCT
>NW_004949196.1:157327-158949 GCF_000317375.1 Microtus ochrogaster
CTCCCTCCTCCCCCTATGCTCCTCCCTGCCTCCCTCCTCCCCTCTGCTCCTCCCTGCTTCCTCCTCCCTCTCTGCTCCTTCCTGCTTTTTTCCTTCTGCTTCTTCCTGCCTCCCTCCTCCCTCCCTGCTCCTCCCTGCCTTCTTCCTCCTCTGCTCCTCCCTGCCTTCCTCCTCCTCCTCTGCTCCTCTCTGCCTTCCTCCTCCTCTGCTCCTCCCTGCCTTCCTCCTCCACTGCTCTTCCCTGCCTTCCTGCTCCTCTCTGCCTTCCTCCTCCTCCTCCCTGCCTTCCTCCTCCTCTGCTCTTCCCTGCCTTCCTCCTCCTTCTCTGCTCCTCCCTACTTCCTTCCTCCTTCTCTGCTTCTCCCTCCTCCCTCTCTGCTCCTCTACATTCCTCCACCATGCCAGGAACTCTGCACAGCTGGTCCTCTGCCCCGGAGCCTCCTCAACACCCCACCTTCCATTACACATCCCTGGATTTTATTTCTTTCGTGTGGTTCAGAATTTTCAATGCTCTCGACTGCCGACCGTCCGACCTAGCTGTGCAGTTCGGGTTCTACCAGGCCCCTGCAGCTCCCACCACCCTCACTCTGGCCACAGGGTCACAAAACTCCCCATTCACCAAGAAGTACAAGCCAAGAAGACAGAGCCGTTATGCGCACCACGTCACGCAGGTCACACCCACTCTCGGCACCAGGGGACCCGTGGGGTCGCCCAGACAGCCCCGTCACTTGGGGATCGGCTGACCAGTGTCACGTGGCTCCGCCTTAAACAGGTTCACATAAGGCGTCAACTGCATAGACCAGGGTGACAGATCTCAACCTCTCAGGGCTGGAAGGTACCCCACGCTTTAGCTTGGGTCCCCAGTGACCGGCGCCTGGGGCGGGGGAGGGACCCCGGAACAGCCCCCCCCCCCCGCAGCCCAGCTAGGAAGAAAGAGGGAACCACTTGCTCGTCTGGTGGCCCTGAGTCGCTACTGCGAACCGTCATCCCAAGTGGGTGCTTGACTCTGTACAACCACAAAGGCAGAGACCCCAGTGTCTCTGGAGTCTTGAGCAAGCCTCTGCTACTCTCTGGCCTCAGTTTCTCCCACCGGTGCAGGGCAGGAGAGCCTTGGCTATTTGGTGGCTGGGATTGAATTTTGAGCCTTCAAGGTCTGTGGAGATTGGAGAAACTGAGTCAGGAGTCACAGACATCGCAGGAAATGTCCTCTGTGGAAAGGGAGGTAGGGCCGAGAACACCGAGAACACCAGGACAAGACGATGTCCTGAGATGCGCCAGCTAGTTGCAAAGCCCCCCCACCCAGGCCAAAAGCCAATCAGAAAGAGGGCGGGACAAAGCCCAGGGGCAGTGCTGGGCGGGGCCAACAACAATCACGCCCCATCACGAGGAGCATTTGTAGAGTGCTTGCTGTACACCAGGCTCTAAGCTGAGGACAACCTGCACGTCGAAGGCAGACTCCCTCGAGCCTGCTGATGCCCGTCTGCAGTGACCTAAGAACAACAAGGGATCCACCAAGGCCAGCATCAGCCTCATCAGCCTGCAGGGGTGGGATGGGCTCAGCTGCAGTTAGTCTAGAAGGGTTGTTTCTCTCTCTCTCTCTCTCTCTCTCTCTCTCTCTCTCT
>NW_004949196.1:159049-173684 GCF_000317375.1 Microtus ochrogaster
TGGAGCCTGTCCTGGAACTAGCTCTGTAGACCAGGCTGGTCTCGAACTCACAGAGATCCGCCTGCCTCTGCCTCCCGTGTGCTGGGATTAAAGGCGTACGCCACCACTGCCGGCTTGTTTCTCTCTATATACAGGGTCTCACCATGTAGCCCAGGATGTCCTGGAACTAACCCTATAGCTTAGGGTGACCTCCAATACAGAGATCCTCCTGCTTCTGCCTTCTGAGTGCTCGGATTAAAGGTGAAGTACTGCTTTCAAGAAAAGCGAGAGAAATAAGTACAAGGCGGGAGTTGGAGGACACCGTCGGGGGAGGGGTACGGGGGTGTCACACACACCGGGGAACGCACCCGGGGCTCGGGGTAGGGTCACACACGTTGGGGGACACACCGGGGCTGGGGCAGGGTCACACACACTGGGGGACGCACCCGGGGCAGGGTCACACACACTGAGGGACGCACCCGGGGCTCAGGGCAGGGTCACATACACCGGGGGACGCACCCGGGGCTCGGGGCAGGGTCACACACGTTGGGGGACGCACCCGGGGCTTGGGGCAGTGTCACACACACTGAGGGATATACCCAGGGCTGGGGGGGGGGTTGCTGAACGTGGAAGGCACAAAGGACAAGCACATCATGTTTGAAGAGGCCTCCGTCAAGGTGGGAAAATGAGCGAGAGGGGTCAGGATCCGATATCCACAGAGGCAGATACCTTTCAGCCCAGCACTCGAGAGGCTTAGACAGGAGGATTGCCCGGAGTTGGAGGCCAGCCTGGACTACAGGGCAAGGCCAAAAAAAAAAAAGTCAAACCCTAAAATCAGATACCTCCATCCCCAGGAAAGGGACTCATCCCCTTCACCGTGGCAGTCACGTGATCAGAACTCTCAAGTCCAAGCTCCGGGGAAAACGGGGTGCTGCAGGGAAGCAGCGCAGCTGGTGGAGTGTCTGCCGGACAAGCACCCACTAAAGAAGCCAGACATGGTGACCCCAATGAGACCACACCTCAAGATACGAGGGGGTGGGGAGAGATACGGTGACTGTAGTGATACTTTGTTTGTAACCTAACAAAGCTTGCCTGAAGATCAGAGTGCAGAACTAAGCGACTAGTTAGCCATGTCAGGCAGTGGTGGCACACACCTTTACTCCCAGCACTGGGGAGGTGGAGACAGGAGTGATATGGCTGGGTGGAGAGAGGAATGTAAGGCAGAAGGAGACAGGAGCTCACTGCAGGCTGAGGATCCAGCCTGAGGTTTCATACAGACAGGGTCGCCCCTTTGGTGTGAGCATTGGTAGAGGTAAGCATTCTCTCGCGGCTTTCACCCCCTAGTATATGACTCCAGGTTTTCATTATGAATACCAATTAGAACTCGTGCTACAGCGACTACACTATGATATTAAAAAAATTACAGAAAATGATTGCCAGGCGTGGTGGCAACACCTCCAATATCAGGGTAGGAGGCTGAGGCAGGCAGATCTCTGTGAGTTCTGGGCCAGCCTGGGCCTTAAAAAACCAAACAACAACAACAAAACTACTACATAAAACTGACAAAGAACCCAAACCACCAAGGTGTGGAAAAACTGAGGCTGAGTACAGCTGGGGACACAGACCCTTGGGATGGGAGACATTGAATGCAGAGCCCAGTTTCTCTGGAGCACCCTGGGACTGAAGATGGGGAAGGGGTCCCTGGGATCCAAGGATGGGATGTAGGTCTGGGGGGCTGAGGATCGGGGTTGGGGGCCCCTAGGGTCTGAGCATGGGGGTTGGGGGTCCTTGGGGGTCCAAGGACAGGGTGGGGGCCCTAGGGGACTGAGGATCGGGCCCTGGATCCCGAGGATGGAGGCTGGAGGTCCAAGGGAGTGTTGGACTCTGGGGGCTGAATGGGGGCCCCTGGGTTCTGAGGACACGGTTGTGGGGTCCTGGGGTGCTGAGGATGGCGGTTGGGAGCCTGGGTCCGAGGACAGGGTTGAGAGGTCCTGGGGGACTGAGGATAGGGGTTGGGGGGCCTTGAGGGCTGAGGACGGGATTGGGGGGACTCTGGGTTCCCAGGACGGGGGTTGGCGGGTCCTGGGTGGCTGAGGATGGGGAGGTCCCTTGATCCTCTGAGGTCTGGATGGGGGTTCGGGGGCCTGGGTCCGAGAACAGGGGTTGGAGGATCCTGGAGGGGCTGAGGATCGGGGTTGGGAGGCTCTGGGTTCCGAGAACAGGGGTGGGGGTCCCTGGGTCCCGAGGGTTGGGGAGCCCTGAGGGCTGAGGACGGGGTTGAGGGCCCTAGGCCGGTAGTGAAATCATATATTCAGCAGAATCTCAAACAAAAGCCCCAGGCCTGCCCGTCTCTTCGGCCTCTAAGGTGCTGAGCTGAGCGATGAATTACCCACAATGCCCGGCCAAGCGCAAGTGGCTCTTGGCCCGGATCCTAAACCAATTCCTACTTGTCCGTGTGTAATTTCCTCCCCTCCCCCTCCGCCCTCAGCAGCGGGGACACAGAGGGAGGCGTGGGGGGCAGAAGGAACCCCGAGCAGAGGCAGGGGGCCGCCTGCCGAGGGGCCTGCCAGCGGGGCCAGCTGGCACAGGCCTGGCGCTGCGGACCAGGAGGCAGGGTGGGCGAGCCAGGCGGGACTGGAACCTAGCAGGTGCTGGCAGTCCCGGGAGAGGGAGGAGGCGGGGGGGGGGGGTCTGTGTGCTGAGCCGTCTTTGGTCAGCACCGTGCAGCCCAGAGCTTCCCACCCGGTCTGTCTGTCCCAGGTGCTGTTCTGAGTACATGCTGAGTGCTGGACCAAGTACTGCCATTGCCTGGCGACCCTCGCACCACAGTCCACTCTCCCCTCCCTGGCTCCCACCTCCCTTCATGAGCCCCACTGGTGCCACTTGGAGGACTTTGCTCAACGCGGGCTTTGTGTCCTTGCTGTGTGGTCTCAGACAGTGGCTTGGCCTCTCTGGGCAACGGGACCGTCATTCCAAAACAATCCAGCCTTCTCTGCCTCTAGAGGAGACTTGACAGGTTTCTGCGGCCTTCCAGCTGACCCCCTTCACCTCTCCCACCCTCAGCACTGCAGTCAGCTCCCCCAGGTCCTGTGCGGTTCTCAGGCCCTTCTCTGCCATGTCTGGAGGTTTCTGTACGTCACCGACTAGGGGAGACATTCTGCGCCCGTGAGAGGACGTGTTTACACCCAGCCCCAAACTCACAACCCTGAAGATGCTTTTATGAAAGATTAATTTTATTTTTTCTGTGTCTGTGCACGTGCATGCAGTGCCTGCGGAGGCCGGAAGGGGGCGTCGGGTTGGTGGCCCTGGCCGGACCCAGGAGGGCAGGAAGGAGCCCAGGCTTTAGAGCCAATCACCGCTAACTTCCCAGCACAGAGAGGTCTCCACAGCACTGGTCCTCCCGCCCTTGCCAGCTGGACCCCGCTGGTGGCCAAGTCCTCGGTCACACGTGGTCCCGTGGGTGCCCAGCTTCCTCAGACCTGGGGGGCGGGATCCCCACCGCATCTATTTCTGCAGCCGCAGGACAGCGCGTCACATCCGTGGGCAGCGCCGGAACTTGGGATGCGGCTATTTCTGGAGACAGAGGTGAGAAGCAGGGGCGGAAGGAGAAGCTGAGGCCGGGACTGCCAGGGTCAAAGAGGGATCAGGACAGAGTCACAACTACTGTCCCTGTCCCACAGGGCAGTCCTGTGCAGAGGGTTCCTACTGTGTGCAGGCTGGGGGGGCTGATGTGTCCTGGGGCAGAGGATGTGCAAAGGTGCTGGAGGAAGGAGGGGCAGTGGAAGGGAGAAGAGAAGGGAGGAAAGGAGCAGAGGGAAGGGAGGAGGGAAAGGAAGGAAGAGAGGAGGAAAGGGAGGGAAATAAAGGAAGAAGGAAGGGAAGGTGGGAAAGGAGGAGGGAGGGAAGGGAGGGAAAGGAGAGGTGGGGAGGAAGGGCTGGCAGGGCCCTGGCTTTAGGGAGGACATAGCCTTTGATCTGGGGGAAAGTGGGAGCCATGGAGGGTGGTGGGCAGAGGAAGGAGGGGGCTGATTAGAGGGGTAAGGGGTGAGAGCCGGGAAGGGTGAGGGCCTTCACAGGGCCTGGAGACACTGGAAATTGCTTTTCCCCTCACAATGGCCAGGCCACAAGCGACTGGCAGGCCTAGAGGCCTGATGCAGGGTGGTGGGTGCCGGGGAACAGGGAGGGGTCCCCAAGAGCTTCCGTGCTAAGAGTGGGTCAGCCTGACCCTGACTGGATCGATTCAGGTGGGGACTGTGCTCTAAGCACCCAACAGGAAGCCTGGGAGGTAGCGCCAGTACTGCCAGGCTTAGTTCACCATCACTCATTGCAAGAGAACCGTTCCCAGAGAGCACTTGACTTAGCCCCTGCGAATCCCGGCTTTTCGGGGTGATCCTTCCTACCCGCAAGGCCCACGAGGCCTTGTGGCTCAAAAGCAGCTGCGCGGGCACCTGCCATCCACCCGCCTCCCTTCCCCGCACTTTTCCAGGGAATGCAGAAGCTGCAGGGGACATCCGAGGCCATGCCAGGCCCTGCGGGGTCACCGAGCCGGGCCCCAGAGCCAGCCACCCGCGGCCTCCGGCTCCATCGGCGCCGCCGACAGTTTATCTCTTTCTACTCCGTAAACAAATGTCAGGGAAAATAAATAGTTTTTAACAGGCTCATTAATTGAGTTCGGGAAGAAGGCCCCTCCCCCAGGCTACAGTGGGGAGCTGCCGGGAGGGGAGGACGCAGGGGAGGACTGGAGGGGGAGAGCACCCCCCCCCATGCTGCCTGATGCCTCAGGGGAAACTGAGGCCTGAGAGGCGGGCCTGGCACTTGAACCTGGGACCTCTGGCTGTCAGGTTACTCCCCACCTGAACCCGGAGCTCACTGATTGGCTGGGGGTGGGCCATTCCACCCCCACAGCGCCAGGTCACAGGGTCACGCTACACTAAGCTCTCCTAAAAGGACACACAGCTATACCCTTGCACTGGGCCTCGGCCTCGTGGGAGCTGTGGGAACCCCAGCTGCTGACCGGAGAGACGCTCAGCAACAGTCCCAAGACCACACAACCCCCAGGGAACAAGAGCAAGCACGAAGCTCCTGATGGGGTCTGGGTTCAGGTCTGTCTCCTCCGCCCATAAGCTGCGTGACAACCGGAAGGTCGCTGACCCTCTCTGTGACCTCACTCAGCAGCCAGCGGTTCCCTGATGTGAGTAGGCACAACCCATTGGCAGCTGGTGAAACTGAGGCACTGCATGGCTCTCGGAGTGTGGGGTGCTGGGGAATGGGTACCCTCGCAAGATCTTGCTTTCTTTCGGCTCCTCCAGGTTTTCCAGGACCCAGACACCTGGGATGGGAGCACGGGTGAGGCCTCACCAGCCCGTGGCCCAGGATGACCTTGAACTCCGGACCCTGCTGCCTCCACCTCCTGAGTGCTGCAGTGGTTGCAGGCCTAAAAGAAGTTGCTCTTTTCGAGGTTTCTGCCTCAGTTCCCCCTTTTTTGACCGGTGGGTACTGCTCTAGTGCTGAGCCCACATGGGCCTTTCCTCAGACCCAACGTTCCTGCTCAACCCTGGAGAATTCTGGGAAACCGACTGAGTGTTTCCTCTTTCAAATTTTTAAAAATTGTTTATTTTCTCTTTTGTGCGAGGCACGTGGCAGGGTGCTCGGTGGATAGAGGACAACTGGGAATGGGTCCTGGGGTTGGGACTCGAACTCAGGCCTGCAGGCTTGGTAGCAAGTGCTAGCCGTAGCCCAGGCTAGCCCTGCGCCTCTGAACAGTCAAGGATGACCTTGAACCCAAGCATCCCACCTGCGGGACCCCTCCAGGGGGATCCCCCACAGAAGTGGGGTGGCCTGGTTAGGCAGCCAGCGGCAGGAACGCCCCAGTTTGCAGCACTGAGTCATCCGGCTCAAGGGGCCAGGGAGAAGGCAGGAGGGTGCCAGGAATCACCGCTGAGCACTCACTGTATACATCCGCAGCAACACACAACACAGAGAGGTGAAGCCCCCACCCCAGGCCACACAGCCTCTGAGCAGCAGAGGTGGGATTTGAACCTTGGTCCCAGTCCTTTCTCTAACTCGCAAGTGCGGCAACTGTGCCGCCGAGGCTACCACTCTAGCTGTGTGGCCCCCATGGAGGCGACATGGCCCACAGCGCACACGGACACGGGGTCGCGGTTCCCTACTGGGCGCCTGGGACAGACATGGGCACAGCGGGACACAGAAAGACCTAGAAACCCAGCCGGGCTGCACAGCATGAACACCAGGCACACTGAGGTCCCCCCCGAAGGCACAGGGGGTCGTGGGCCAACAGGAGGGGGACATCCGACTCATGGGGGGGGCGAGCCCGGGCTGGTTCTCAGCTAGGGTGGACATGGCGTCAATCCCTGGTCAGTGCCCCGCAGCAGCTCCGCGGGTGGGGGGGGGGCAGCGCAGAAAGAAGGGAGGAACAAAATTAGGTGAGGGGAAGCCAAGGACACGAGGATCCGCCCCACCTCGCGGGACGCCCCAGGCCTTTGCCCAGGCTGGCCACCCAGACACTCCTCCATTTGTGTCCTTTAAAAGAATTTAATTATCCGGGGTTTTTTTCATACAGGAAAAAAAAGGGGGGAGCGGGGAAAGCCAGAGATCAAGATGGGGCAACCCCGACTTCACTGGAGCGCTGTGCAGCCTCAGGCTCAGACACCCTCTCTGGTCAGCCTTGGCAAACAGCAGTTTCTAATCCCTAAGGTCAAGTGCCCCTGGTGGGTGACAGCACCGAAAAACCCGTCCTCCCCTGCCAGCAGCCCCTTTTCCCCGGCAGGCAACCCCCTCTCTGATTTTAGGGGAGACTCAGCTTTCATCCCTGCGGCCTGGCCTCGATGGGTGCGGTAACTGTGTGGCTGTCCGACCCCCCCACCCCCACCCCGCCACGCACGGGCTGGGCCACCGTCTGCCACAGAGGACAGAGGAAGGGCGACCGGCCTCCTCTTCCCGGGACTTCTAAGGTTCTGGGATGTCAGGTGCGCCTGGAACGCAGGACTAGAGGGGGCTAGACCCGAGTACGGGATGCACATCAAACGGGAAACAGTCAGACTTAGGTGCACATCCTCCCTTACTTGGGACCCTAACCTGAGGGCTCCCCACAGGAGCTCGGGACACCCCCCAAAAAGAAACCACAGCCACGAAACGGTCTGCAGACCCAACCAGACCCCAAGTCCAGGGCGGCAGACGCGGCTCTCCATGTGCCCCCAACCCGGCGGGTTTATAAATATCCGGCTTTATTCTTAGGCGTCTCCTCGGGCTCGCCCGCACTCCGAACTCTCTTGACGCCCCCTCTTTCCCCCACGCGGCGGCTGAGACACAATTTCAGGGAACAGGTGAGCGCAGGGCCACGGGGCATTCTGCGAGCCGAGGCTGCCATAACCATTTCACAGCCCATCCATCCTCCTGGCCACCATGGCAGGGCCACCAGGACAGAGTCACACCATGGCGGGGCCACCAGGACAGAGCCACTACGGCAGGGCCACCAGGACAGAGTCACACCATGGCGGGGCCACCAGGACAAGGCCACTCCACTAGGACAGAGCCACTACGGCAGGGCCACCAGGACAAGGCCATGCGACAGGGCCACCCGGCAGGTGGGACACTGAAGCCACAGGTCTGCAGACACAGCAGAGTGAGAGTAGAGACAGCAGGGGAAACCGAGTCACCAAGAGGGACTCGGCTGCCTTTGAGTCCACGAGGAACGCCGAGACACCCCGTCTTCCTAGGGTGGTGGAGAAAAGAGCCCCGGAGGCCCCGAATCGGGTCAAGTCTGCGCGAGTTACAGGCCACTCTGCACCCTGGTGCAGACCGGGGGACCAAGGGGGACTGTGGGGCGAGCGGTCTCCTCTGTACCTTTCTTCCACAGAGCCCCTCAACTCACAGGGACCCCGACAGCCTTGCCCGGCCGGCCACGCCCAGCGGGCGTCGCTGTCGGCTGCGGTCGCCTCGGGGACCCGCACCCGCCACAGTCACTCGCCCTGGGGACACCGATGTCACCTCTCGGAGGGACGGCGGCTGCGGCGCTCGCAGGCGGCCCGGGCTCCCGCCGCGGTTTATCCGCCCTGAGCCCAATTAGGAGGAGGTTCGGGGCGGTCTCGGTGGCGGTGGCTGCTTCCCCCGGGGCACTGGGGGTGGGGGAGCCGTCCCCAAGAAGAAATGCGATGTCATGGTGAGGGTGTGTCCCCCTCATCCTCCCTGGGGCTCCGGAGGGCACAGGACGGGACTTTGTGGATCTCTCTGGACAAGGCGGCAGTGATGGGCAGGGAGGCGGGGAGCCGGCCTGGCGGGGATATGGTCTGGGACCCGAGTGTCCCCCCACGGTCCCGAGCTCGGGACTCTACGGTTGGCCTGGCAAGAAGCCGCCCCCAGCCCCAGCTGCCCGCCTGCCACCGCCAAGAAATCAGCTGGTAGAAGGCAGGAGCGGGGACAGAAGGCAGCTGGAGATTGACAGGGGGAGGGACACAAAGAAAGGAGAAAGGACGGGGCAGGGGGAGGGGAGCCTATGCAAATAGAGTACCGACTCCCGGCCTCTAATGAGGGAAGGAGCCTGAGGAGGAGGGTCCCAGGCTAGCCCAGACAAAGCAGACAGCCCGTTCTTCGCACCCCGGAGGGGGACACAGAAGCCAGGACCCAGAATCCCGGTGGAGAAAGATGGGTACAGAGCTGTATCCCCCTAGTCTAATACCCTCGGGGTCCCCCTCGTTCTGAAGCACAGTCTTCGGGTCCCCAAGTGCCCGTTCTGGATTGGGACACCTCAGAGAGGTCTCCCCCGGAGCATCAAGGACGCTTTTTGTTGGGGGGGGGCCTCCTGGCTCGGACTGGAGAAATGAAGCCGGGGTGAGGGAATCCCAGGCAGGCCGGGAGACACCCCAGGGGAAGTGACAGTTAGGGGGTTCACTGGAAGAAGAGATGAGGTGGGATGACCGGGAAGGTGGGCGCTCTCACACCTGCTGCAGGCTTTCGGGGACATCTGGAGGCAGATCCAAGTGCAGGGAAAGGGGGTAACGGAACAGGGTTTTGGGGGTGTGGCAATCAAAAGGATCCTAGTTTGTAGTGGTACCGGGATTTGGGGACGAGGAGGTTCCACAAAGAGCGGGGAACTTGGCCTCGACCCAGCTCGCGCTGCAACCCGGGGTCCCCGCGCTCGGACCCCTTTTCCACCTGCGCCCCAGGCCCCGCCCCCGGTGACGTCACCACCCTCAGACAGCCGGGGGGCTCCCGGGGTGTATGGGGGGGCCCGGGGCCGCAGGCTGCCTCTCCGGGAATACCCACGGGGCCCCGCACCGCGAAGACGGGAGGATGCGGAACCCTAATCCCGAGCCTGGAGGAGATCGCAGGGGCACCGGGGCCGCGGAAGGGTGGGGCTGAAGCCCCAGGTGTGCTGAGGTGCCTGGCCCGGTCCTAGCTCCCGACGGCGACACCGCGCACCGCGTCCCCGCCCGGCTGGTGCAGTCGGAGACCCTGGGCACCCGCCAAGTCGCCCGCGCGTCCCCATCCCTCCCCGTCCCTCCTGGCCTCCATCCCTCCTGGTCCTCATCCCTCCCAGGTCCCATCTCTTTCGGTCCTCGTCTCCCTCCATCTCTATTCCTCCCGGTCCCCCATCCCCTCTCCATCTTGCAGAATCCGATCGGGGCTGCAGCCCGGACCCCCTCGGAGCACAAAGGCCGAGAAGCCTGAGAGCACAAAGCCGGCGCCGCCCGCCCTGCCCCCGTGTCCCCCGTGCACCCCTGAACGCCCCATGCACCCCGGTACCTGCGGGATCCGCATGCTGCTCCCGGCACCGGGTCGGCCCGGGCTCCGGCGGCTCAGCGTGCGCGCGCGGCCCGAGCTGCCTGGCGGGCGGGGCAAAAACCCACTGCGGCTCGCGCGCCCCCCAGCCGGTGACGTCACCCTTCCGCCGCCGCGGCCGCGGGGCTGGCCGTGTGAAAAACTGCGCATGCGCGCAGAGAAAGGCCCAGAGAGAGGCGCGACTAGGTCACGTGCTGTGGGAGCCTTTAGAGGGCCGCGGGAGCACGTGGGGCGCTCGACACGTGGGCCAGGCCTGCCTCCTCTTGCTTCCCTTTAAATTCAAGGTGTGGGGTAGCCCAGGCTAGCTTCGGACTCAGTGTGGCTGAGGACGACTCTATGATCTTCCTGCCTCTGCCTCCCCCTCTGCTTCCTTTAGCCAAAATATCCTTTTTTTTTTTTTTTTTAATCTTTCCTATCAAAGCGGTGCTTACTGGCTTAAGAGGCTGAGGCAGGAGAATGTCAAGTTTCTGGACTGCCTGGGCTAACAGTGAGTTAGAGATCAGCTTGGGAAAAGCCTAGAGACCCTGACTTGAGATGAAAGGGGTTCTCAAAACGGCTCAGTACATAGAGGTGTTTGCTGCCAAGCTTGAGAACCCGAGTTTGATCCCCGAGGTCCTACAGAGGAAGGCGGAACCCGACTCTTATGGTTACCCTCTGGTCTCCACATGCGCTACTAGACATGCCCAAAAATAAAAACAGCAAGAGACCGAAGAAAACCTTAAAGAGTTATCACGAGCGTGGAGATGCTGGTCTGTCAGACCGTGGCAAGAGGATTGCTGCAAGTACTAGTCCTGCCTGGGGTACACATTGAGACCCTGCCTCAGGCAGCAAAACAATTTTATTTTACAATTTGGGTTTTTTTTCTATTCAGAATTCATTCATTCGGGCCAGAGCTGGAGCCATGAGCAAGGAGCCTGGAGATGGGGCGGAAGGACTGGGTCCTAAATGGGGAAGAACGCCATGAATAATTGACAAGACGCCTAAATTAAGAACAGGGCTTCCCAGGCCGGTACCGAGGCCAGGTTTGCGGAGCCGGCTTTGTCCTCTTGCCTGACAGGGGTGACCCTGACTGGCCTGCCTGGTCCACAAGCCAAGCACTTGGCGAGACTGGCAGCACACAGTAGGTGCCGGGGCTTTACAGTCTTCAGTGGCCCTTGGCATGGTTGCCTGTGCACAGTAGGTCTCCGTGGCAATGTCCGGCGTGGTTTGCTGCACACAGTAGGGGCCCAGCTTTGCAGGTGTTTAATTTCACACAGAAGGCACACACACTATGAAGCTGGGGGCTAGCAGGGCTGGCCGTCCATCAGGGAGGGAACCAGGCCTCATCCTGTCTGTCCGAGCTGAGTAACCGCTTCTGCCCCCGGGTCCTGGTGAGCAGCGAAGGGGAACGTGTAAACTGTGTGGATCTGAGCGTCTGGAAGCTTCCGGCGGCCATTCATCCACCCACACAGCCGCACTGTGTTCAATGCAATGGACGGGGAAGTAACAAACAGGACAATCGGCCTGCAGCTGACAGGGAGCAAACAGGTCGCAATACATCAGCTCAAAGCAGGTTATCCGTGCAGCCCTGGCCGCCATGCTGTGTGGCTCCAGCAACAGCGCCTCTACCCCCCTCCCCCCCTGCTTCTCCCACGCAGGCTCCAGCCTGCCCCAGGACCCTCGCACATACTGTGTGCTTAGTCTAGCGTGCTGCTCCTCTGGCTGCCCAGAGCCGACCCTCACCACTACCTCCCCACCCCCACCTCCCCACCCGGTTCCTGACAGATTGTTCCCAATATTGTGCTGAAGTGGCCATGAATTTCATAGGAATGATGTCATCAGGACCCGTTGATTGGTTTTCCGTGAGTCTCCCTATTCTGGCTGTGCACCTTAATGTCCTGTCTGGGCGGGTCTCCTAGTGGGTGACTTAGGTCTGTAGGAAGGATGAGAAGCAGCCTGACAATCACCTCAGGGGTGGAGCCCCACTTAGAATCCCCCCAGTTTGGGGGCTGGGGGTGTGGCTCATGTAACAAGAAGGGTCAAACACCCAACTTTGCCTTTGTGAACTTTGTGGCCTCCAGGCCCCTGAGGGCTGAGCAGCTGCCACGCCTGAGCAAACCAAAAGATACCAGTCTTCTCTAGAGGGGGTTGGTCTCTTGTCTGGTGGTCTCTGGGCTTCTGTCCAGCCTGGCACATGGGGAGGGGGGCGGCGTGACTCACTGTTGGGTGAACAGTTCCTTCGCTCGGGAACATTCCTTCCCTCCTGTGCTCGTGGGGCAGGAGGGACTCTTCCCCAGACGCCCACCCTCATCTTGCCAACTTCCAGAACCTGGTAATTATTTCCTGTGTGTGTGTTTTTATTGAGATTCCAGGGAAGCACCCAGTGACAGGATTCTTCTAGCCAAGTGGGGATCCTGTGACTGAAGCCCCGCCCTGCGTGTCCTGGGCTCGGGAGGCAGAGGCAGGGGAATCAGGGGTCAAGGTCAGCCTTGGCTGTAGAGGGAACTTAAGGGCGACCTGAAGTACAGAGAGAGACCTTGCCTCTAAAAGCACCAGGAGGACTGTGGGAGGAGCTCAGGCTCTAGCCTGGGCAAAGGACCTGAGTCCCATCCCTGGACAGACACTCCAGCCCATGTCTACCAACACAATGTGAAGTGTCTGCCTTCATGGAAGGCTTGGGACCAGGCCAAGAAGGCCAGTCCATGAGCAAGGGTTGCCCAGAAAATGCGGCCCCGTTCCCTTTATTACAGCTAGAGAAACAGACTTCAGGGGAAGCCAGGCTCTGGGGAAAGTTTCGGTTTTGTTTGATTTTTGAGAGAATCACACTAGCCAGGGTTGACCTCAAATTTCCCATCCTTCTGTATCTCCCTCCTGAATGCCGCCACAAACAGGTCCAGACTAGCAATGCTGTCGCCACTGAGGCCCCTGTGATGTTAGAAAAAAGCCAGTGGCCAGGAAGCAGCTGTGAAGCAGCTCCAGGGACAGGAACAAGGAAGGCAGAGCAAAGGCCCGTGTGCTGCGGGAACCAAGAGCAGAGGCAGGCAGGAGCAGGCGGTCAGGGCCTGGTGGGCTGCAAGGTGGTGGAAGCCTTGTGTATGTGTGTGTGGGGGGGGTGTCAGCGGGTGTGTTCACCGGCGCCCCCTGGTGGCGACTGCAGGAGCATGGCCCTGAAGGAGCTGCCTGGAATCCAGGGTTGTTCCACTCTGTTCCCGCACTCTGTCCCGCACCGATCTGGCTGTGGTTGGTGCTCTGTGCAACAGAACAGGCACAGAGAGGCCGAACACCAGCCTGGCATGAGACAGAACAGCCAGGAGTGAAAACCCATTTTCTTTGCGCGGGATGGACTTGAGACAAGCCGGGGCGGACAGGAGGGGCTGGGTCTCGAAATGGGGTCCCTGGTATCAAAGGCTCCTGAAAAGAAGCCACTAGGGGGAGCCCCCCACGGGACTTCCAGGATTGGTGCCTGGCTCTCTCTGCGGAATGGCCTTGTAGGGGTGGGACCTCGCAAAGACATATTTTAAATATTTATTTCTCTGGCAAGACGGAACCAGGGCCCTTGTCTTGGCTAAACCCGGGACCCTGGCACACACACAGCTTCCGCTCCCCCTCACTGTCCCCTGGTCGGTCCTCCTGTGGTTCACTATGACCCTGCTGGTCACCAGGTCACCACAGGCACAATCTTAGACACCCCTTAGGACACAAAGACCTGATGAGGGGCAATCAACCATTGGTTGCTGGGACAGATGTGCTAAGGGCCTGGGGATGGAGAGGTGGGTTTTTTCTACAGAGCAGGGGTGAGGGGCCCTAGGTGGGGAGCCTGGGCGTGACACACAGGACACACACATACACTGGTGGGGAGGGAGGAGGTGACACTCCCCATGGTCAGGTAGGGAAGTGGCACACACGCGGGAACAGGGCTGACATCCTCCACAGTGGGGAGGTAGGGGTGTCACCCCCCCCCCCAGGCCTCCATTGCTGAATTATCTTGGACATGATCAGCTGCCGACCAGCGGGGCTCTCCACTCTCCTGCTAGTATAATTGAGACCGTCTCCATTTCCGCCCCAGTCAGCATGTGTCGGCCTCGACGCCCTCGGATACAGACTTGAGAGTCAAGTGACAGCGGAAGAGCTAAAAAGAAAATTATTTTTAAATCGTCTTTTCTCGGGAGGATAAAGGGACGAGCCATTCCAACACAGCAGAGGCCGGGGAGTGCCCGGGTGTAAAAACACTCACACTTCTGGTCCCCACAGCTGCGGCAGCACTGGGTCCTCCAAGGCCACTAGAGATTGCTGTAAGTTCGAGGCTCAGTGCCGGCTCTGGAGGCCAGGGAGACCTGTGTCTTCAGGGTCACGCAGGGGTCATGCTCAGCCCCTCCCTGAGTTGTCTTGCTTTTTCTTTCAATTTTACTTTTTTAATGTTGTTTAGAAGAATGTTGGATTCCATTTGTGGCTTACAAAGAGAGTTCTGGAAGAAGCAGGGGTAACATCCCCCCCCCCCACACACACAAAGCTATCAGTGGCTGTGTCGGGATTCTGAGGAGGGGAGAGGTGGCTCAGAGGGTAGACTGCTGGCCCACGATAGAGGAGGTCCTGGGTTCTGTCCCCAGCACCACGGGAATCGGGCATGGTGATGCTCACCTATCCTGGAGGATCAGGAGTCCAAGGCTAGCCTTGGCTATATAGTGAACTCAGGGGCAGCCTGGGATACCTGAGACCATGTCTCATTAAGAAACAATAAATACTCTGAGGATCAGTCTCAGATGAAAAGAGGTGCTACAGTCTACTGGTGGTGTCTACTCCTTGGTTCCTCGGGAGAGTTTGGTTGTTTTTTTTTTTTTTTTTTTTTTTTTTGGTTTTTCGAGACAGGGTTTCTCTGTGG
>NW_004949196.1:173784-176737 GCF_000317375.1 Microtus ochrogaster
GGTTGTTTTTTTTTTTTTTTTTTTTTTTTTTTTTGTTTTTTCGAGACAGGGTTTCTCTATGGCTTTGGAACCTGTCCGGGAACTAGATATTGTAGAGCAGGCTGGTCTCGAACTCACAGAGATCCGCCTGCCTCTGCCTCCCGAGTGCTGGGATTAAAGGCGTGCGCCACCACCGCCCGGCGAGAGTTTGGTTGTTGATTAATGATGTCCGCCACAGCACCAGATTGAGACATGGTCTGCATGCTACACGCGTGTGCTACCAGGATCAAGGAGCAGTTTCTGTTCAAAGAGACCACTCTGCAGCCTCCAAGGAAGGTGTTGGGAGGGTTGTCAGCTGCTCTTATCTGAACAAGTAGAGGTGGCACCTGCCAGGCTGTCTTCGTACCATGTGCCCCTGGGGCAAGCTGCCTCCTGTCCCTGACCCTCGGTTGTCATTGGAGGCCGCTCGCTCGTTCTTCAGCCTACAGGCCCATGGTATTCACTCGGTTTTCTCTTCTAAGAGAGTACAGGGCAACTTGGCCAGCCTGGGGTTACCGGTGGCCTGGCTGCCACTTGGCTGCTCCAGGCTCCTGTGCAGAGCCCAAATCAATTCATTTACAGCTTCAGTCCTAGGCCAGTGGCAGCTCTGCCTTGGAGACCCCAGAGCTCATCAGCCACGCCGCACACCTGCGTTCTAACCTCCGTGCCCCATCCACACTTGGTGACAGTGAGCGCCGAGATGGAGGCTGCTGGGAGGGTTTGGCTTGAACCTTTCCTGGACCACTGTCCACACACCTGGCCTGGCCTGGCCCTGCCTGTGTCTGGTCCCCTCCATAAGTTTTATGTCTGCAGATGGCTGGGGCAGCACTGGCCATTTTAGCAGTTGGCAGAGACCCCGGTGAGACAGAGGGAGAAGGGACATTGCAAGCAAGTCACTCAGCAGGGTACAGAGTGGACTTGCCTAGTTGTCATCTTGAGACTCTGTAGCCCAAGCTACAGAGCGAGTTCCAGAACAGCCAGGGCAACACGGAGAAACCCTGCGTTGGAAAACAAAGACAAACAAAGTGAACATATTGAAGGACACAGGTGACAGGAGCTAGGTAAGAAGAAGCAGAACGTGGCAGGGTAAACAGCACACAGCTTGGCGTCACTGTGACAATAGCCCTGGGGATGGATGCTGCGTGGCTGGTACCCCGTGAGTTCCGCAGAATTCACAACAGCCAAGAAGTGTGATTAAATCTCTTTTTAAGATTTTGAGCCGGGTGATGGTGGCACTCGCCTTTAATCCCAGCACTCAGGAGGCAGAGGCAGGCAGATCTCTGTGAGTTCGAGACCAGCCTGGTCTACAGAGCTAGTTCCAGGACAGGCTCCAAAGCCACAGAGAAACCCTGTCTAGAAAAAAACAACAACAACAACAACAACAAAAAAAAAAAGATTTTGATCTGCTGCGTGACATTCTGCAAACCCGTCCTTCTCTGTGCACACAAAGTGGACGCAGTGAGCAGACTGGGAAACTCCATTGTGCCCAGCGGGTTTCTTCAGCTCCTGGCACCAGCCCCAGTGGGCACCTGCAATCTCCTAGCTGGTGACCTCATCCCTTCCTCTTTCACTCCCTCCCCTGCCTCCAGGGACCAACCTCGGAGCAGGTGATGCAACCTGGGGAAACTGAGTCCCTCAGGTCAGGGCTCCTCCCACCACACCAAGCCTGGGAGGGAGGAGTGGGGGAGCAACACACACCCTCCTGGAACTGTGCACTCAGGGGATGGCGGAAAGGTATCTCCTGTTTCCTAATCAGTCTCTTGGAGGAACCAGTTGCCAGACACTCAGGGAAGTCCCAGGTGGGGCAGGAGTGGCCGCTCCTCAGTGCCCCACCCCCAGCTCCTAAATTAAGACCTGTGAAAGCAGACTTACAGTTTTTTCTTTTTTTTTCTTTCGAGACCGGGTTTCGCGGTACTTTTAGAGCCTGCCCTGGAACTAGCTCTTGTAGACCAGGCTGGCCTCCAACTCTGCCTCCTGAGTACTGGGATTAAAGGTGTGTGCCACCACTGCCCAGCAGAATTTTTTTTTACTTATTTATTTTATGTCTATTGATATGAAAGTGTCAGAACCCCTGGATCTTGGAGTTACAGACAGTTGTGAGACACCATGGGTTGCTGGGAATTGAACCCAGGTCCTCTGGAAGAGCAGCCAGTATTCTTAACCTCTGAGCCATCTCTCCAGCCTCTAAAAAGATTTTTAAATCTTTTTAAATTTTCGAGCTGGGCAGTGGTAGTGCACGCCTTTAATCCCAGCATTTGAGAGGCAGAAGCAGAAGTATCTCTGTGAGTTCGAGGCCAGCCTGGGCTACAAGAGCTAGTTCCAGGACAGGCTCCAAAGCTACAGAGAAACCTTGTCTCGAAAAACAAAACAAAAACAAATAAACAAAAAAACTTTTTAAATTTTCTTTAAATCTTCAAAAGCAAACAGTTCAGCAGAGTGGCTGGGGCCTCCATGAGAACCTAACCTGGTGTCTCCCTCCCAGCCGCTGGGGGCAGTAAGAAGAAGGTGGACAGACAAATCGATGTCACCACACAAGAATCTGTACACAACACAGCCTTACAACCCAGGGTGCTTCCCAGGAGGGATGCCTGGAATCCCAGTGTCCAGAGTGGGAAACTGAGGCCAGACATGACAGGAGATCACACACAGATGCCATGGCGGTGTTGGGACTGGAGAGGAGCCCAAACCTGGGATCCCAGGCAGAAGGAGGAAGCCATGACATGGAATGCAGCAGACGAAAACAGTGTGGGACGCCACCCCAGAGTGTGGGGGAACTGACTCTGCATGGGCAGCCGGCAAAATGGAGGGAACACAGCCAGGGTGCAGGCAAAAGACAGCGTGACAGGGCATGGACCAGTGAGGAGCGGGAGGGCCAGATGGGAAGCTAGGGGGAATGGGTGAGTGGGTGGGTGGATGGATGGGTGGATGGGTGGGT
>NW_004949196.1:177523-191435 GCF_000317375.1 Microtus ochrogaster
TGGATGGATGGATGGGTGGATGGATGGGTGGGTGGGTGGATGGGAAGATGGATGGACGGATGGATGGACGGATTGATGAATGATAGATGGGAGGATGTATATGCCCATGTGATGAGCGCCCACTCTAGTCATAGTCTGGATGAGATTGATCAGTGCCTTGGCTACAGAGGTCTCCCTGTGATGCCCATTGCGCAGCAGTGCAGATGGTGATGGGGAAAGACTGTCGCATGATGAGTTTAGGGGTCATCTGTGCTAGAGAGCGAACCCCTGTATGTGTGTGCAGAAGATGGTAACAATCAGAGAAAAAAAAAACAAAAAAGAAGACTCCTTCACCTTGAAGGCATCAGTGGCCTGGCAGCTCCATCCACCATGGGGAACCAGCTTCTGCCCAGCCTCACCCACCTCCATGTCAGCCTCTCTTGCCCTCAGGTTCCTCCCCCTCAGACTCCCTCCCTCTCAGACCCCATCCCCCCCTCAGCTTCTCTCCCCCCGGCTTCCCTCCCCCTCAGACTCCATCCCCCTCAGCTTCCTTACCACAGTCTCCTTTCCCCACAGCCTCCCCACCCCTCAGCTTTCACACCCCTCCCCTCTCTGCTCTTCCCCCTCCTTTCTCCTTTATTCCCCTTCCTCCCCTCCCTTCCTCCCTCCCTCCCTCCCTCCCTTCAGCTCCCCTCTCCTGGTTGCCATCCTAGTGAGTGATAGCCTTCAGTGCACAAGCGTAAGCCTTTCGCACCCTGGCCCGGCCCACGTGAGCCTGGGAAGAAATGTAAAGGTCGTGGTCTATAATTGAATTTTCCTGGAGATAAAAATAGCATCTCTGTAATCGGTTAAATGGCTCCGGCTCTGGGGAAGGTGGGGCTGTGCAGGGATGGGGACGCCAGGGGCTCCTGCAAGGGCAAGGGGAGGCTTGTCGGGTGGCTGGGAAGATCCACGAGGCCCCAGGCCCCTTCCCTAGCTCCATGGAAGTCTGGGGGGGGGGGTCAAAGCAGGGGCATCAGGGATTCTGAGACAGCCTGGGCTACATAGAAATTCTGGGTCAGCCTGGACGGCAGAGACCCAGAAGAAATGTCCGTGGGCAGCACCATCAACTCCATGAGGCAAAAATGGAAACTGAGGCATCGGGAGACTGTCCCCTGTTGAGCCAGTAATGCATGAGATCTAGAATGTTCTCAAGGGTATGTGCGTTCCAGGCGTGGCCCCGAATGGTGCTACTTAGAGGTGGTGGGACCTTTAAGGGGCGGAGCGTGGCGGGAGGAAGCGAGGGCCTTGGGTTTGCTTGGAACGGTGGAAAGCAGTCTGCACCGAGTGATCAGAGCGAGCAGCTTTATGTATATGGCCCTTAGTCTGATTATCCAGACCACGGGGTTCTAACGTCACCCCGCACATCAGGACCTCACTGTTTGTGGTCCGTGGTCACCTGGCAGCTGTGGTGTCCCCCGAGAAGTCACAGCCCATTCTCGGGGACACAGTCCAGCAAGGATGTATTCTGCAGAGCTCCAAATCCTGGCTGCAGAGAAAGTCTCTCTGCCGCTGGTGGGGCTGGAGCTGGGCACTGTCGAATGCCTGGGACTGTAGATAGAAGAACTCTTTGGTGTTTTATTTGCTCTGTTTCCCTGAGACAGGGTCTCTCACTTCTCAGGCAAGTGAGGCGCAGGGACTCATGGCACTGGAATCGGGCGTCCACGTTGCACACCGGCTTTTCGCCTGGGTTCTGGGAACTTACACTCAGTCCCTCACACTTTCACCACAAGCATTCTAACTGGTGAGCCATCTCCCTAGCATCAAGGTCGTTCCTATGGGGAATAGACGAAAGAATTCGAGAGAAGCGGTTTTTAGAACTTTCTTCAGAGGATGGACGGAGAGCAAGCACCTGGCACTGCAGCCTGTGATCTGAAGGTGGTTTTGTTACACACGCTGTCAGGCCTCGCTGACAGCTACACCAACCATGCATGCGTCTGCAGAGATTGTTTCCCTCCTGATGGGTGCAGGATCAAAGCCCAGGGACCCACACATGGCAGAACTCTCCAGCAGGACAGGAGCCTGCTCCACATAAGGAACTAGAGAGGTTCCTGTATTGTGTTCCCTGGTAAGTCACCGGGAAAGAAGTCCAGCAAATACAGCTGGCGAGATGTGGGTGATGTGCTCCTCCCAGCCTTTGCATGGCTGCTAAGTCCTCCCCAGCGACTGTCACCCTGCTCCCCTTCTGTCTGTCCCTCACAGGCACTGACAGGAACTTTTGCCTGGTATACAGTTGGTGCTCCATACCTGAACGAGTCAAAGGCAGAGGCGCAAGGTCGCTGGGGGTCTGGGGCTAAGTCTGCCCCCAACCTTGCTGAGGACTTTTCTGTCTGTAACAACCTTCTGCTGCAGCACTCCTGACAGATGTCCCCGGGATGGAACATCTGGGCTGCATGTGTCTGGCAACTGGCAGGAGCCAGAATGGCAGGAGGCCTGGCGATGATGTCTCCACCATGACCCTCCACGACCACGTAGACCCCCAGCCCGGGCATGCGTCCCTCTTCAGATACTCAGATACAGCTCCGGGGCATTTGCACTGTGTCTTGGCTCAGCCATACCCCTGCTATCTTGATTTTGTTTTGGGGGGAGGCAGAGTCTGGCTGAGTAGCCCAGGCTAGCCCTGACCCTACCGTCCCCACAGGCTCCAGTACCAGGTGAGGGTTCTAGAAGCAAGAGGGGTCACCTGGAGGCCTAGACTTTTCTTGAGCATTTGCCTGAGATTTGGGGGGATGGGGGGGTTGCAGCTGAGGGTCCCCTAGACAAACCCTCCTTCGAGGCGGTTTTGTCTGGTCCTTGGGCCTACTGGGAGCCAAGGAGTTAAAACCGAGATTCCCACTCGGATCTTGGAGGGAGATGCCCAGGCCCTAGCAGCGACCTCGAGGCTGACCTTTGCTGGCAGCAGGCTCAGCCAATGAGAAAGCACAGCGGGTGCCTGGGAAACGGTTACTATGACACCAGGAGCCGCTGGTCCCTGGAAAGGCTTGGTCCAAGGGTGAAGGGCTGGGGAGGGAGGGTGAGGGTGCCTGCTGCGTAACCATGGCAACCATGCAGATTCCTGGGCACCCCATCCCCCTGAAGATACCCATGTTTTGCCTTGACTCAGATGGGGAAACTGAGGCCCAGGGACATCTGTCACTTCCTGCTACCTGCTCTGGGTTTCGCTTTTGGGATAAAAGCCCATCTTCGGTGTGTGGCAATGTCAGGAAGCCCCACGGGGGACTTGGGGGACCAAACTGGACCCTTGGTGGTTAGTTGGGGGGAACCCTGGAGGACTTCGTGATGGAGGTGCCTCCATCACCCTCCCTAGGGGTTGTGAGGTCCCAGCTGGGGCCACTTTGGCATCCACTGACTCCTCCCCACAGATGCTCCAGCTGGCCGGTGGTGCACACCTCTAATCCCAGCACTCAGGAGGCAGAGGCAGGCAGATCTCTGTGAGTGGAGGCCAACCTGGTCTACAGAGCCAGTTCCAGGGCAGACAGGGCCACACAGAGAAACCCTGTCTCGAAAAACAAACAACTGCATGAAAATTATCATTATTTCCCACAGTTTCAGTGTTCAGACCCGGCTGCATCCAGGAGCTGACAGCATGTGCCCCTTGTCTTGTGTGATTGCCTCTGAGTAGTGGCAATCCTCCTGCCTCAGCCTACCCAGTGCTGAGAAGTAGAAATTAATCTTTTCACTGCTTATGGCTTATTCAGGTCAGCTTGTCCCAGGTCACATGGCCACCCCCTGAACCAATCATGGTGACAGTCCTGCTAATCACTGCATGGTGGGATCAGGCCAGGATCTGGAGGGGACAGAAGTTCCCACAACAGAGCCAGCTAGCCTTTGTCTCTTGCACAAATAGCCAGAGCCTGGAACTTCAGTTTAGTAAGGAAGGCTG
Source organism: Microtus ochrogaster (assembly GCF_000317375.1). Lineage (NCBI taxonomy): Eukaryota > Metazoa > Chordata > Mammalia > Rodentia > Cricetidae > Microtus > Microtus ochrogaster. The sequence goes on from NW_004949196.1 coordinate 181,425, forward strand.
TGTGACATTCAGACAGTGTCTTGCCCTCTCTGTTTCTCCATTGTCAGATCAGGAGAGCAGAATCTGAATAGATGAGACATAGTGCCTAAAGGTCTGTGGAGGCCACTGTCTCCCTCCCAGGCCAACCCAGTTTATCTTCTTCAAGGAGAGAGTGAGTGAACAAGTAGCTGTGATCCTCGGGCCCACTTCCCAGATGAGGAAACTGAGGTACAGAGAGGCCAGGTTTTCTGGGTCAAGAACTGGGCTTTCACAGATTCACTCTCCACCATGAAGCTGTTTTCCCCTAGAGCAGGAGATGGGCAGGGAGCAGGGAGCCAGCCACCCCCTAATCCTGACTCACCAGCCTGGGTCACTCTGTGCCTGGTTCACACATCTGTTCCATGGGGGGGGGGTGTTTATTCATTTCCATGGCAACCGTGTTGTCGCCTTTCTGACTAGGGCTGAGTGACAGCCGTGGGGACCAGACGAAGTCCCTCACCACCCACACCAGAAGGGAGGAAAAGAGAAGGGGGCACTGTCCCCGAGGGAGAGAGTGCATGGGTGCAGGGCATAGCACCTACTGTGTGCCCCGGGGTGGTATCCAGCTAGATAAAAGCTTAGGGAGGGGAGAAGGCAGGGGCAGGAGATGGTGGGAAAATCTTCTCACCATCCATCTTCAGCATCTCCTGCAGCAGAGCCTCTGCCCAGTCAGAGAACCGCCCAGGCCAACAGCACCTCCTTATATGTTCACTCTCACCTCTCCCCAGAGATGGAAGGGGCTGGAGAGGGACAGAGGGTACTAGAGGAGGGGTGGAGGGGGCAGGGGAGGGGTTGGAGGGGACTGGAGGGGATTGGAGGGGACTAGAGGGGGGACTGGAGGGGACTGGGGGGCTGGAGGGGGCTGGAGGGGACTGGGGGGTTGGAGGGGGCTTGGAGGAGGCTGGAGGGGGCTTGGAGGGGGTGGATGGGGCTTGGAGGGGACTGGAGGGGCTTGGAGGGGACTGGAGGGGCAGGAGGGAGGTTGCAAGAGGTTGGAAGGGGTCAGGTTCCTGCTGAGTGCCCTGCCTCCATGGACACCTGAGAGTCTCACAGAAGAATTTTCCCATCATGGTCTTGTCATCTTTGCTCATATTCTCACTCCTCCCACCCTTCAGCTGAACTTGGATACACCCACTGAAACAGTTTACCTGAGCTAATGGTCGCTCACCAACTCTAGATGGACTGGGAAGGAACACGCATAGGACCAAACTAGACCCCCTGAATGTGGGTGACAGTTGCATGGCTGGGGCAGACTGTGGGGCCACTGGTAGTGGCACCAGAATTTATCCCTACTGCATGCACTGGCTTTTGGGAACCTATTCTCTTTGGATGGATACCTTACTCAGCCTAGATATAGTAGAGGGCCTTGGACCTTCCCCAAAACAATGCGCCTTACCCTGTCTGTGGAGTGGATGGGGGTGGGGGAGTAAGTGGAGACAATGGGAGGAGAGGAGAGAGTGGGAACTTGAATTGGCATGTATAATGAAAAAAGACAGTTTATTATTTTAATTAATTAATTTTCCCAGGACTTATGAGCTGGTCAAAACTGGACGTGACTGCTTGCCTCTGTGGAAGTGAGGTTCCCGTCTCAGGGACAGGGCGACACCTAAGCCCAGGGGTGGCACAGCAACAAGAAGGGTCAGATCCTCATCTGTGCTCTGTGTGGGGTTGGCACCCCAGGCTGTAGACATGGACCACATGGGGGGGTGCTCAGTGGGACCTGAGGGTAAGTATGTACCCACAGAGGGAGAATAGGGCCATTGGGGCTGGGGGCTTCCCAAGCACCCTGAATTGCTCAAAACTCTTTGGTCTGTGGCCTCCGCCAAAGGACAACACAGTTATGTGTGGGAGTGAGTCCGTCCCTGCGCATGCCCATCAGAAAGAAAGCGTGACTGCCCGGAGACCTCATACAGTGGCGTCAGGTGACTGCCCACCTGGTGGCGCCGGGTTCTGTGATGGATCCTGTGCCAGCCTCGCTTTTCCCAACAGTAAAGGGGGCAGTGCCCCCTGACGTGGGTGACAGAGAGCGACTGCCCGTAATGCTGAGGTGCGCGGTACTTAGTGGATGGGAACTAGGGCTCCAGAAGCCCCTGTGTCCCCTACTTACTGGCGGCCTGGAAAAGGCCTTTCCCTGCCCAAAGTCATCTCCCAGCTGTTGCAGGAAAGTTCCTGAGGTTGACACAGCTCAACCACTCAACCTTTGTGACTCCTTCCAGCTCAGTGGTTTCCTCCCTGTCCATGTCTGTCTGTCTGTCTGCTCTGTAGTCCCTTCCTGACCACCCATAGGGAAGGGGAAGCCTCAAACTCTGCTAATGCACCCACCGCAGCCCGTAGGCTGAGATTAGCTAAGACACAGAAAGTCACCGAGCCTGATGGTGTGAGTGTGGCCCAGCCCCCATGCCTCTGCCTCCTGAGGGCCCATCTCCATTCTGCACTGAAATAAAAACCTCATTAGCCTCTAAACACCTGCAAGCAGGAACACAAGGAGTGTGAATAATTTATTTTGTGAGTAATGTTAATATTTTATAATAACTCTGTTGAGTCGTTTGGTTGTGTGTCTGTGTGAGTGGTGTTAAGACAGAGCCAGCACCAGGTTCAGCCACCACAGAAACTGCCAATGGGCTCAGGTGACAGGTTTCTGAGAGAACATGGGAGCTCAGGCAATTGGGTGAGGGGAGACAGACTTAGTCCATCAGAGGCAACCAGGCAGTGATAGTGAGTGATGGCTTCACTTAGACATACCAAAGTCATCTATGCTCATTCATTCACTCGTTCATTCATTCATTCAGTCAGTCTAACAACCCTTGCTGCATTTAAATTAAGCTCCAACTTCAAGGGCTGGGGCATAGTTCAGAGGTAGGTCCCTTTTCTGGCATGTTCAAAACCTGGATTTTATCTTTACCTTCAGAAATATCACCAAGCCTGGATACATGCCCATCATCCCAGCACTTGGGAGGTAGAGGCAGCAGGATCCAGAGTTCAAGGTACATCCTTGGCTACATAGGAAGTTCAAAGACAGCCTTGGGTATATGACTCTGTTTCAAAAACCACAAATGAAACATAAACAAAAACTTTGCCACTATTCCAATCACACAAACTGCCTTGCTGTCTTCCTGATGCACAAGTACATTCTGCTCCAAGACTTCTGCCCTTGAATCACCCTCCTCCCAGTACTCCCCTAAACCTAGCTCCTTCCTCGAGCCACATTCCACCTTCATATCTTATCTTGGTGAAAGCTGAAGAGATGGTGACCAGTGGGAGGCTGTGCTTGGCAGGGAGCACCATGTGGGCAAGGATTTGGTGCCAAGAGCTAGAGACTGAATCAGCTGAATTCCAGGATGAGCAGGTGGAGGGGTGGGTGGGGCTGAGAGAAACAGTTTTTGGGGAGAGGGTGATAGGAGAGAGTGAGAGGCTGTAGGAAAAGGCTAGCAGGTGGAGAGACAACAGAAAGAGGCCAGGCTTGAGAGGTCTCAGGGATTGAGATGAATGATTTGGGCACCACCCAGGGAAAAAGGGCACAGGCTGGTTCCTTGTGTCCCTACATGGCTGGACTGTGTTTTGCCTTCTTGACAGGGATAACTCCATGTGGCTGGGTTTCCATCCCCGCCCAGTAATCACTTGCTCAATTTCTTTCCTCCTGAGGATCTCACAGCCCACAGCCCAGCACATAGCACTAGCTGACCTTGAATACAGAAAAACTGACACCCACAAATAATCCTCTCCCATACATCTCATGGAGCCTCATCACCTGGGGTGTGACTGACTAGCCATGCAATGCATTCCCAAGATTCCCTGCTCATGGGTGTGATCATGTGATATAATCTGGCCAATAGGATGTGGGTGAGAGTCATAGTGCTTTTTCCCCACGTGGGATCTGTCTTCATCTCCTGTGGCTGCAGTGGCCAATTCTCACAAACATAGTGGCTTTGAATAACACATTTCTTATCTTAGACTTCTGGAGGCTGGAGCTTTAAAATGTGTTGAGAGGGATGTTTTCTGAAGCTCCAGGGGAGTAATGTTCCTTGTATTTCCCACTTTGAGGTACTGCCTATGGCAATGGGTCTAGAGTCCCAAAAACAAGCTGATCTCTGGGGTGCTTTATTCTAGGGCAGGAACCCACAGCCTCATGCTTGTCAGGGAAACTCAGATCTAGCTGATATCTCTGCCTTGGCTTCTCTCTGGTCCTCCTGCCTCCCTGTGATGTTACTGGGCAGTTACATCCAGGATGACTTCTTGCCTCAAGAAATGGCATAAAAAAACCCTCCTCCCCTGTGAGGTGACGTTGTTATGAGTTAGATCAGGACTGGACATCTTTGAGGGACCATGACTCAGCCAACAAGGGATTGTTAACAGTGAGGGATTGTCCCATGCTACCATTCCCATACATCTGCTGACATAGGCAACCTCCTGTCCTGAAAGACCAAGCCATAGGATAGAAGGAATTGACAGTAGGTATGGAATCTGTTGCACTGGGTCCTGACACAGTACGGTCGTTGAAAATTCCCCAAGGGCATGGATGTTGACATCTCGGTGTCCAGCCCATGGCATTCTTTTTTTTTTTTTCTTTTTCGAGACAGGGTTTCTCTGTGGTTTTGGAGCCTGTCCTGGAACTAGTTCTTGTAGACCAGGCTGGTCTCGAACTCACAGAGATCCGCCTGCTTCTGCCTCCCGAGTGCTGGGATTAAAGGCGTGCGCCACCACCGCCCGGCCCATGGCATTCTTGTAAGGAAGTAAGGTCACTGCTCTTGAAGGGGTTGTAGAATCCTATTCTTGTTTCATGTCTTCCCCCCTGTCCATTCTTCTTGTCTGCTCTTCTGTCTTTATTTATTTTTCTCTCCCCACTCCCCCTGCCATGTCCTGACTTTCATGAAGTAAACAGCTCTGCCCATTACATTCTTCTGTAATGATTCATGGCCTCTCTCCACACCCAAAGCAAAGTGATCAACTGACCATGGACTAGAACCTCCAAGACTGTTAGCCGAGATAAACTTCCCTCTTTCTAAACTGACTACCTCAAGCATTTTGTCACAGCAATGGAAAGCTGACAGAGACCTGTGAGCACCCAGTTGGCAGCAGGCTGAGAGATACAGTAGCAAATTTAAGAGGGAAAAAAAGCAGACATTCCTGGCCTTGTGCAAGCCAGCAGACACAAGTGTACATGCTTGCCACCCAGTACTCAGAAAGCAAAGGCAGAAATATTGTGAGTTTGAGGCCAACCTAGCCAGACAAGATAAGCCTCTCTCATGAATTTTGTGGTTATCCTGTTTTCTAAGATCCCACAGTGGGCTGGGGGTGAGCCAGGGTCTGAGTTTGCCCAACCCTGTGATGACAGCGAGCCTGCAGCCCCACCTGTAACTGTGCACATCCCTGTCCTGTGGGTGTTGTCTCCTAAGCACTTTCTGAACAATCTTTCTTCCTCCTTGCCAGGATTTCTATTTTCCCTGTTTTTCCTTTTTGACAGGTGCATAGCGATCCCTTCTGTGGTCTCTATCCCATCAACACTGACTCTTCCCACCTGGTCACAGACACGGCTTCAATCTGTTGTTCTGCACGTGTTTCTAACGTCCCCTGGCAGTTTCCAGGCTTCTCCTGGTTGGAGGTGTAGCTTGTGAGCCTGTATTCTTGGCTCATTTTCATAGGGTGTTTTGTCTTTCCACCATGTTCACCACGGAGACCAAACTTGGGCTTCCAGCTCACTGCCACGCACCTTTGCTCATGGGGTCACTTCTCAGTTCTTGACTTTGTGTTTGGTTCTCCCTTTATATTTGCTTTTAGTTTTGACTTCGGATCTCACTACACAGTCAAGTACTGGGATGGCAGGCGTATCCTCATCACATCCAGGTGTGAAGTGTAAGTGTAGGAGGCTTCTCTCGCAGACCAAGAGGCCGTAAAAGCTCTTGAATAAGATCAGGCTGTGAAACAGAGCCACATTGCCCACAAGGACCTCTCTGAGCCTCAGTTTCCCGACTAGGAAGCCTGCTGAGGCCGTAGGATGTCAAGCAGCTCTTCCAGCCTCAGCGCCCACTAAATACAGGAACGATGACTCAAAAGCAGCCACGAGGCTCGTTTGGGTCTTGGATGGTGAAATCGGGTCATTTTTCCATTGCAGTCCCACTCCTTCATACATAACTGTACCCAGAGCCATTTTCCCGAAAATCTAAATTGAAAGTAAATAGCACAGGGACAATTTTGGGTGATAAAACCAGCGATTCCAGAGCTTCTTCAAGTGATATTTATCCTCCCCTCTCACTAATGGCTCCAGCCGCCTCCGCGGGCTCTTAAAGTGACGCATTTGCTTAACCTACCTAGGGCCGCGACCCACCTGATGCTGATAGGCCCCGGTGAAGCCATGCAGCCCCTGCCACCAAGGCTTCTCCCAATGACTATAGATCAAAATGCTCCCCATTCTGTACTGAAAATGCTTAAACTTTGTGTTTTACAAATGTCACCTCCCCAGAACTGGGCTTAACTTCCTTTGACCCTCCAGGGATGGAAGGGACAGTTTGCTGGGGGCATGGGGTCAGGAGATGGTCGGTTTCCAGAAGGAAGAGATGAAGGGTCAGAGGGCAAGCTCTGTCTGTCCTGGGTCATGGGATTGCAGCTGTGTTAAGCTTTTGTTCTCTGCATTCTCCTCCTGGGCGCACCAAGCAGGTGCTCAGCCACCGAGCCCTGTCCACAGCTCTTGCTCTTGGGAAACAGTGGGTCACTGTGCCCACGTTTCTCTGGAACTCGCCATCCTCCTGCCTCAGCCTCTTGAGTGCCAGCATGGCCAGTGTACAGATTGGAATCTTACCATTTTCTTTTATTTTTTCTCTGCTGTCACACACACTTGGACCCTCCCTGCAGAGTGCACACTGATCATCTCTGGGCTTCGAAGGTGGAGGCAGGAGGATCAGATGCTCAAAGCCAGTCTGGACGACATAGTCCCCAGAGTGTAAAGGAATAAATGAGTGACAGTTTGGATATGGTCCCGGCATTCAAGAGTCCTGGCTGGTGAGGCGCCTGTGACTGCTGTCCTGGGCTGCAGTGACCGTAGGGAAGCAGACATTTCTTGAAACAAAACTATGTGAGACCTCCCAGGTGACTGAAGGCCCCATGGAGGCAAAGTGCTCCATCAAAAATAAATCGCCTGATTACCATAACGTATGCAAATGTATGCAAATGTGACAACTATTAAAAGCCTGCAAATGTCATCGAGGGAAAACACACCGGGTCCTGGGTGATGGGAGTGAGGGTAGGAGGAGAGAGTGGAGTCGAAAGGTGGAGAAGGTTGGGGGTCCAAGGTTGGACCACAAGTCCCACGGACACACTGGTACCTGCCCACGACAGTCATTCCCAGGTGGACTCGAGTCCTTGCAGGAGGATGAACGCTCAGCCCCTGGAAGCCCCACTTCCTTGGTCCCCTTGCTAGGGAAGTGGCACTTGCCCGTCACTCCCAACTTGGAAGACAAGATGGATCTCAGCCTATCCTGGGCTACGTAGTAAGACCTTGACAGACAGACAAACAGAGACTGTTTGATGACACAAGGGGGCTTGAAAGTATTTTCAGAGAAGAAAGCTGAGGGGCTGACAGGGTGAGTGGCTTGTCCTGGGGTCACACAGCAGCAGGGGAGCAAATCTACACAAATCTTTTGTCACCTGCGTGCAGCCCGGCCAGGACTTCCTGGATATTCTTTCCCTCATCCTGAAACCTGGAACCTGTCACAAAAGTGGATGTTGGCTGGGGCTGTGAATGAAAAGCTGAACTCACAGATGGAGGCAGGAATAAACTGAAAGGAAATCAACGGCGTGCTGGCGACCTACACAGATATGGGTGCCTCTGATGGGGGGAATCAACTCATTCATGTTATTGACACAGCTTCTCCTGTGTAGCCCAGTCTGGTGCTGAACTGAGGGACACATGAGTCCCAGACTCCCAAAGGGTGGGACAGCTGTGTAACAGCCCACACTGCTAGGACATGCTCAGTCCAAAAGAGAGCCAGGTGTTAGAGAATGATGAGGAGCCTGGTTAGAACGCTAAGATAGTCTTCTTATTAAAAAAATGCAAGGAGGGCTGGAGAGATGGCTCAGCAGTAAAGAGCATTGCCTACTCTTCCAAAGGTCCTGAGTTCAATTCCCAGCAACCACATGGTGGCTTACAACCATCTGTAATGAGATCTGGTGCCCTCTTCTGGCTTGCAGACATACACACAGACACAATATTGTATACATAATAAATAAATAAATGCAAGGAAAAGATATGATTTGCAGCCAGAGCCACTGGCATCCAAGGCAGTGGGAAGCATCATCAAAAACATCTGTTCACTGCACTCAGGTGTATCTACCTGAGGGAAAAGGACAGTGTCAAAAGCTACAGAGAGGAAAACTGATACATCAGTGCTGTGAAATATTTAGCTATGTAAAGATGTGTTCTCGTTTCACCTTACCTGCCTAAGGCACCTGATTTGTTGAGTAAAGAACTGAATGACCAATAGCTAGAAAGAAGAGGTATAGGCAGAGCAGGCAGTTACACATCTGCTCACCAATCCATCCATCCATCCATCCACACACCCATCCACCAATCCATCCGTCCATCCACCCACCCATCCATCCATCCGTCCGTCCATCCATCCACCCATCCATCTGTCCATCCATCCACTCATCCATCTGCCTGTCGATGTTTACCATTATTCTAATACAATCTGTCTCTGCTATCAGTCAGCATCAATCTTTACTGTGGAGCCACAGTTGTGACTTCCACACCCATGTCCCCGTCTGGAAACTTCTTAGCCTGCGAAGTATTAGGAGACATCATGAGATGTTCCCAGGGTTGCTGTGGCTGGGGAGGGGGGGTTCACAGCCAATCTCCCTTTCCTCTGTGCATCCAGCCCTCTGAGCAGGGCACTGAAGCAGCTAAAATGTGAATGGAGCAAAAGCAGGCGGAAGGGACGGAGCTGTGACTTCCAGACTGGTACATGCATTTTCCTGAAACTTCAGTTTGAAATGGAGGAGGGCCTGCTCCCCGCATCCCCTGCCCACCACTCTAGCTAACCACAAGTGTGACTAGTTTGGATCATATGACATGGAAGGATGCAGACAGACAGATATATAAAAAACTTCAAAGGTCCAACCTTGTTGAGGACCGCTGCGGGTGGAAGGAAGTACAGCCTCCTCCTCCTCCTCCTCCTCCTCCTCCTCCTCCTCTTCCTCTCCATCCTCCTCCTTTATTTACTGCTAATTTTCAGCTTTTAACCTGGGCCTGTTTGGAGCGTGCATCTTGTCAGACTGTTTGTGCACACTTAGCCACAACCCTCCCTCCAGCCCCCTTATCATCTCTTTCCAGGTTGTCTCCCAGGTACCACCATGGACTGGACCCCAGTGCAGCCCTGTCTCCCCAATCCCACCCCAGCTCCTTTTGTGTCCTCACCCCATGGTAGCCCTACAGAAAAAGAGCCTTCCAATCGCTCTGCCCCCCTCTGGGTTCCACAGTAATCCTAAGGGCGGATCCTGCTCAGACAAAACTGCATCTTCTGAGGTCTCCTGAGGGCCTCCAGGCATCCACACAGCAGCCAGAAGGATCAATCCATCTTCAGTAAATCCTGACCTTCCTCCTCTCTCCCTCTCCATCTCTCTATGGCTCCCTTGTGCCCTCAACAGAAAGCACATGCTTCTTGATATTTTCAACATCCCGTACAAGCTCATGACTCCATTGTTCTCACCCTTCTCTACTCAGCGCCCTGCATCTAATGCCTCAGCATCCTTAACCGTCACCCTTTGAGGAACCTTCAACACTGACAGCAATCGTGAGGAAGGAGTGACCTCTACAGAACAAAAGACAAGCAGCCTGGCACCTTACAGTCCAGACTGTACGGTACTGACAATGTCCCTGAGCTCCATGAAGATGAGGGCTGATCTGTCTGCTAACTGATGTCCCCAGACCACAAAAGCTCCACCTTCTCCTCCATCCCCTCCTCCATCCCCTCCTCCATCTCCTCCTCCATCCCCTCCTCCATC
>NW_004949196.1:192306-195452 GCF_000317375.1 Microtus ochrogaster
TCTCCTCCATCTCCTCCTCCATCTCCTCCTCCTCCATCCCCTCCTCCATCTCCTCCTCCTCCATCTCCTCCTCCATCTCCTCCTCCATCTCCTCCTCCTCCAACCCCTCCTCCATCTCCTCCTCCTCCATCCCCCTCCTCCATTTCCTCCTCATCTCCTCCATCTCCTTCCTCATATCCTTCTCCTCCATCTCCTCTTCCTCAGCCCCAGGTAAGGACTCAATCAGTTAAATGAAGGGGCGATGGCTGTGTAAAGCAGAGGCCTCACGAAGCTGTTTTGCATTGCAAACCTCTGGACAAGGCCAGGCTAGGCAGAGCAGTCCTACCATCGAGGAGGCTGGAGCATGAGCTGTCCATCTGTCCCTGTCAGAGGGTTCCCACACAGGTCACGGCCCTGTCTGTGCGGCTGGAGCCCATGCTGGGGAGGAGTCCTCTCTGGCCCTGCTCCTGTCAGCTGGAACCCCATCTCCTCCTGCAAAAGGCAGCATTTGTGCTGCTGTGTATTAATTGCCTGGTTTTTTCCTTTAAAAAAAAAAGATACGAGATGCTGTCTGCAGCATGTGTGTGAGTGAGTGTTTAATGGCTTTCTCATTTGGAGATCGAGCCAGATAGCTTTTTGAGGAAAGTCTGCCTAGTGCCTGAAACAGAGAGAAAATTCCACTGCCTTCCTCGCACCCCCGCCGTCATCCATCACCAAGACTCTGCAGATGGAAAACACGGGCATCGATTGGACAAGTTCCAATGACAGCCAAGAGGCAGGGCGAGCCCTCTTCCTCTTTCTCAAGGGCTGGGGTCTGAGTTGGAGGGAGAGAGGGGATCCTGGCCGTGCTGAGAAGGTGTTGTGTGGCCAGCTGGGTTCAGGAGGACATGAGGCACTGGTGGACCACGGCTTTGAACCGTGTGTGTGTGTGTGTGTGTGGTGTGTGAACATGAGTACAGTTCCCACAGAGCCCAGAAGAGAGCATTTAATCCCCTGGAGCTGGAGTAACAGACAGTTGTGAGCTGCCTTGTGGGTCCTGGGAACCGAACCAGGGTCCTTTCAGAGAACAGGAAGCAGGAATGGGTGATGTCTTCAACCCAAGCACTTGGGAGGAAGAGGCAGTCAGATCTCAGTACAAGTACAGCCTGGCCTACAGAGTGAGTTCCAGGGCAGCCAGGCTACATAGGGAAACCCTGTCTCAGAAAGACCAAAAACAGACATCGTCTTGACATAGAGTTATTATATTAACCAACTGTTACACCTTCTAGGCGGTGACCATTAGTGGTAGAGCACAGCTATTGTAACAGATGTGCCGTAAAATTCCCAATAGGAAACAGCTGAAAACAGCTCACGCGCAAAGGATTGCAAGAGCCTGGCGTGGCCATTATACAGAGAAATATTATTCAGCCACGAAAAGGGCAGGTGTGACCCATGGTACGATGAGGATGAGCCTATTCAGTGATGGAAGCCTCATCAAGAAACACTGCCTTGACAAACAGAGAGAGAGAGAGAGAGAGAGAGAGAGAGAGAGAGAGAGAGAGAGAGAGAGGGCTGTCTGAATGAGAACAGCTCCCATTGGCTCATGTGTTTTTAAAGCGTGGTCCCCCAGGTAATAGAACTGTTAGGACAGGATTAGGAGACATGGCCTCCTCAGAGGAAGTGTGTCATTGAGAGAGAACTTTGAGGGTTCAACAGCCTACAGCAGGCCCAGGGCCTGCTCCCTGCCATATTGATCATGGACTGAGCCTCTGAAACTGTAAGCAAGCCCCATTAAATGCTTCCTTTATAAGAGTTGCCTTGGTCATGGTGTCTCTTCACAGTAGAACAGTAACTAAGACACTATGACCCAACTTATAGAAAGGTCTCCAGAGAAGCAAAATGCATAGACACAGAGGACCTAGGGGACAACAGGAGTTGTCGCTTAAATGACAGTGTTCGGGGCAAAGCCCAATGGTGGAAGCTGTGGTACCGGATACTTGAAAGGCTCAGGCAGAAGAGTGTAGGCAACTCATTTGAGACTCTGTCTTCAAACGACTTTGAGAGTCAGGAAAGATAGCACAGCAATTATGAGCACCAGCTGCTCTTGCAGAGGCCTTGGTTTGATTCCCAGCACCCACAGGTCGGAGCACAGCCGTCTGTTACTCCAGTTCCAGGGAACCGGAAACCCTCTTCAGGCCTCTGTGAGCACCAGGCGTGAACATGGTGCACAGACACAGAGGAAAAAACACACATTAACAGCTGGGGGCGTGGTCAGGGTGGAGCCCCGCCTAGAATCCCTCAGTGAGGGGACTGGGGGCGTGGTCAGGGTGGAGCCCCGCCTAGAATCCCCAGTGAGGTTTGGGGCCCTTTGGTGCTAATGTGGTTGGGCTGTTTGAGATGAGGTCCCAGGAAAGTCAGAAGTGAGAGCTGCCTGGGTTCATCCACTCACCTTTCAGTCTACCTGCGGCCCTGACCTTTTGGGGTGTCTACACTAAGTTCCAGCCCTGGTTCCCAAGAGGGGCTCCACTCTCCTTCCTCGGGACAAGCAGCAAACCCCACTAGCTGTCCGCTGTCCTCAGCGTCCTCCACGTGCTTTGGTTCACACCGGGCAGATGTAACACCTGCTTTTAAATTCACTTAAGTCAGCCTCCATTCTGCGTCTGGAATACATTACCAGCCAGAGACAGCAGGGAAGGGAAAGAGGGGAGGGAGCAGAAAACACAACACAGGCCTATTTAGAGATTTCCCTCTAAATGGATTTTAATTCTCTCGATTTATCAGAGTTCCGCGAAGCCGCTGACAAGTGCAAAGCCAGCTCCAGCCACATGGACAGGGATGTGGGCGCAGCTGCGGACCCGCCATCGACTCTCAGACTCCCAGCCACGCACCGACTGACCGGCCATGGGACAGTTGTGTCCCTTCTCTGAGCATCAGTCTGTGCGAGTGAAATGGGAGCAAGGACCGCAGGAGATCCTGAAGGACAAAGGCCAGGGCTGGTCAGCAGTGTCTCAGGCGCAGTGAATGCTGGGGAGACTGGAAAGGTTGAGATGACAGTCATGATGTTGGTGATGATAGTGATGGTGATGGTGGTGATGGTGATGGTGATGGTGATGGTGGTGATGGTGATGGTGATGATGATGATGGTGGTGATGGTGATGGTGGTGATGGTGATGGTGGTGATGGTGATG
>NW_004949196.1:196182-196876 GCF_000317375.1 Microtus ochrogaster
GTGATGGTGATGATGATGGTGGTGATGGTGATGATGCTGATGGTGATGGTGGTGATGGTGATGGTGGTGATGGTGGTGATGATGGTGATGATGATGATGATGGTGATGATGGTGATGGTGGTGATGGTGATGATGGTGATGGTGGTGATGATGATGATGATGGTGACAATGGTGGTTTGGTAATGATGATTTGATTGTGGTGATACTGATGGTGGTGATGGTAGTGGTGGTGTTTGTTAAGGGAACCAAGACACTGAACAAATACCAAGGCCAGACAGGTCAGGGGGAACACCAGACAGCACAAAAAAATTGATTCTTTTCCATAAACTCGACCCTCCATGGATCCACTGCTCCAGTCACCAGCCGTCAGATGGCAGTGCCAAGTTCATGGCTCCAGGACAGCGGAGCAGACGCTGGTGCTGCTTTCTTAGGGACACGGGGAAGCACCCGTTTGTCCTCCAACATGGGCGGGAAGGGAGACCCTGCTACTTGTCACACTGGCCCCAAGTTCAGGACAGAACCTAGTAGACTGTCATTTGTACATCACGCCTAGGTTAACAGCCCGGGTCCATCACACACGGGGAGCCACAGGCCGGGTCTGGCCCTACTGTAGCCTCTGAGGCTGAGCCTCTCCTGTCCCGCGATGTGGAAGGAGAGGTGGGGACCCCTGTGCTCCGAGGCCCACATGGGACAC
>NW_004949196.1:196976-200713 GCF_000317375.1 Microtus ochrogaster
TGTAGACCAGGCTGGCCTCGAACTCACAGAGATCCGCCTGCCTCTGCCTCCCGAGTGCTGGGATTAAAGGCGTGCTCCACCATTGCCCGGCTCAGGCTTAGTTTTCAACTACTGAGGAGGGCACTTTACTACCCCAACTGGAAAATGGTTTTGGGCTGGCGGTGCAATGACCTCTGGGGCTTCAGAGCACGGAATGGACAGAGAGAACACAAGACTCGCTGTTAGACCAATCAGCAAGCTCCAGCTGCCTCCAAAATGAAGGACTATGGCTGCCAGCCAGCAGGCAGAGTTAGCGTGACAGAGGGTGGGGCGCTGAGTGGAGGGTGCATGGGGATTAGTCGGGAGGAGAGTCCTTGGGGTGCAGACTTTTAGAAGCCAAGTCAGGATGTACACAAAGGAAGGAGTGTGCTGGGTGCTGGGGTGGCTTCAGAGACAGGTGACCCGTGGGGACAGGCCCAGCAACCCGAGAGCAGAGCTTCGCACAGGCTTGCTGCAGGCTGGAGCTTGCAGGGTTGGGCTTGGTGACAAATTGGAAGTCACTGCGCAGACAAATGACAGTAGCTGGTGCCCAAGGAGGGAAGCCAGAACCTAGCATGTCCACACACAGCCTGGACTCCATCGTGAGGACAGTCGACTCTGTGGGAAATAGGGAGCCATGGAGGGTTCCGGGCAGACAAGTGACCACACCCAAGACGTATCCCGGCTCCACAGTGGGATTTGGGGGTCAGGCTAAGACAGGACTGTACCTGGAAGGCTTGGGGAGGGTCTAGAATGAAGAGCGGCTGAAGTTGGGATGGCAACATCACAGAGCGCATGTGACTCAGGCGTAGATACCACAGCCACGGGCGGCACTGAGTCACCGCCTAGTGTATACCTCAGCGCCACTGTCGCCTGCAGTGACTTACTCATCCATTCGGCCTGGAGCACGGGGAGCTGTCGCCCCACTCACCCTCGGGAGGGGCCCACGACCCACTTCCTTCAACACAGGGAGCATAGAATGTCTACACCATCATCTACTTCCTGTAACCACCGAGTCAACTCGCCTCCTCTACCCACAAGCCTCCATGGCTCCTTCAGACGGAAGGCCAGTCCTCTCTGAAACTCGTGAAGCTACTGTCTCCTCCCCGCACCGCCTGCCTTCTACTCTAGTCACACAGGCCTCCTTCTCCTTCTCTTGGTCTGGCCCTGCCTTGACCCCGGCCTTTGCACAGCTGAGTTCCCTGCCCTGGGGCCTTTGCACAGCTGAGTTCCCTGCCCCGGGGCCTTTGCACTGCACCGTCCCCAGCACCGGGCACACTCTCCAAAGCGAGGTGCTGTGTGACGCAGCTTGGAGGGTGTCTCCAACCATAATTTGGGACGACAGAGCAGGGAGCAGGGTTCTAGAACCTCCCATCTCCCGCATGCCAAGCGCCTTTCTGAGCGGGGGGAGGGGGGAGGGGGGAGGACCACAGTTCCCTCTGACCCCCGAAGCTGCCTGCAGAGGCCCCCCGGGAGTCTGCGCAGGCGCTGTAGTGATTCGAGCCGCAGGGACTCGCAGCCAATGACCGTGCTTCGTGATGAGGTAATGCACGGAACCGCGTCCTGATTGGTCTCTGCCAGGCCACAAGCTTGTCCTTCAGGGCGGGACTCGCTGCTTTGCCGAAGGGGCTGCGTGGAACTCTCCGGAAAGGAGCCCTTTTCTTATTTTCAAGGTGTGAATTTCTAAGACCAGGTCTCCGGTAGCCCAGGCTTGCCTGGTACCCCTGATATTCCCGTCTCTGCCTCCCTCGGGTGTGCTGGATGACACGTATAAACCCTTATGCAGCACCTACTGTACGCCAGCTCACCACCCATGCCGCCACGCCCTACACATTTATTGAACGCCTATGGTGTGTCAACCTGCCACCTACGTGGGATGCGGTGCCCAAACTGCCACGTGCGCATTTTATTTTATATTTTTGTTACTTTTGTGTCTAAAATTAGTTTACTTTGCACTTTATCCTATTTTTAAATTTTATTATTTATTGGGGCTGGGAGCATGTGTGTCACCTCCCACTTGTGGGGGCCAGAGGACTCTCCTTCCACCTTGTCACGGGATCGAACTCAGGTAGTCAGGATTTGCACACTGAACCATCTTTCCAGCCTTCATTTTATTTTTTAAATGACTTTCAATTATTTCTAATTTTAGTTTTCAATGCATTTTTCTTTACCTTTATTTCATTTTGAATGAACTCACTTTCCCATCGTAGGCCAGGCTATCACAATCCTCCTGTCTCAGTTTGTCCGGTGTGTGGAACACAGATGTAAGTCGCCACGGAGGCCAGGGTAGGCAAAGTGGAAGATGGGACCTCTTCTAAGGCTCAAAATTTTAGGAAGCAGCGAATCTCATGGGACTAATCCTGAGGTTTGTCTCATGTTGGACTGTGATGTAGGGGTAGGATCCCGGGCCCTGCTGGGCAATCTCTGGCCTCCGACTCTGGGCTAGCCTGGCCTCCAGGTTCATTCATCCCTTTACTTTTGGGGTCTTTCTGGCTTTGTTTTGAGACAGGGTTTTCTTGTGTAGACCAGGCTGGCCTCGAACTCAGAACTCACCCAGCCTCTGTCTCACAAGTGCTGAGATCAAAGGTGTGGCCAACCTAGCTGTTTTTTGAGGTAGGAAGTTACACAGCCAGGCTGACCTTGAAGTCTCCAGGCAGCAGCAGTGACTCAGCCCCCACGACCCTCCAGTGGTGTCCTACAGCTCCAGAACCCTCTGCCCACTCAGGGACTCACAGACATGGGACCAGGAGGCATTCGCATCTTGGAACTGGTGAAGCGCTGGAGACTCGGTTCAGCACCCTGAGACCCGGTACAGCACCCTGAGACCCGGTGCAGCACCCTCGGGACCCGGTGCAGCACCCTGAGAATCAGGAAAACACCAGAGTCCCAGTACAGCACCCTAGATGGGGTACAGCACCCCCAGACTCTGCCTAGGGCCCATGAGTCTCTGTAAAACTTCATTCCTTTTTGACAACTACATCATATTCCGACGCATGGGCAGAGCTGAGGCTGGGTGGGGTAGACTCGTGCACACGGTGTTGTGGGAGCAGCCTCGGGGGTTTCACGTGGGAGGAAACTACCCCGGGCTGCATTGCAGTTAAGGCAGGATTTAAGATTCAGGTAGGTGGGACAGTTCAGAGCCGCTGCGGAGGGAGAGAGACAGACTGAGAGACTCCCGGGTCCTCTGAGGACCTTTGCACAAGCCCCGGGATGCCAGTCAAGGTAGGCAATGATCCCAGTAGCTTGCCAACTGCCTGCCCCACCACAGTGCCCGCACACAGTGGGTTCTCAATAAAGATTCAAAAACACAATGCAAACTGCGAATTCATGGAACAAGAGGAAAAACCCGCCCGCGTGTCTCCGCGGCCCACCGTGGTGCGGATAGAGATATTAGGGGAGGAAGATCGGCGAGCCCCCCGCCCCCCTTTAATTATCCTGTTGACAAGACTCAGGATCCCGCTCGTCAAGGTGGCATCTGAGAGGACGGTTCCCTTTAGCGACGCTGACAGCTAATTTGTGGGAAGTTTAATTACAGGCGGCGTTAATTAACTGGCAAAGCGCTGGGCGAGGACGGCGGCCATCTGTTCCGAAGATGTCCTCTCCTTCTGGGCCTGACTGGGGCTGGGGGGAGAGGGGAGGAGGAGGGAGGAGTGGGAGGAGGAAAGGAGGGCGCGGGAGGAGCGAGGAGGGGAGGACGGATGGCACACTCTATTTCTGGT
>NW_004949196.1:200813-208898 GCF_000317375.1 Microtus ochrogaster
GAGGGAGCAGAGGAGTAGGGGGGAGTGCTAGGCCTTCGCCGAAGCTGGGACACCATTAACCACCTCCGTGCCCACCCTGGTCTTAGGACCTTTGCACACGGCTGCGCCCAGAACCCCGGGGCCCCGCAGCCCTGGCTCTCCTTAGCCTTGCACTCCAGCCTGGAGATCCCCAAGCCCGAAAACCGAGGTCCCCGCCTCCCTGCACAGACCGAGTCCTGGTAGCCTTGACACTCAGTTCAAATCCGGCTCCCTTCTGCCTCTGCGCCCCTGCTGCAGCAGCAGCCCTTTCGGATGAGGGTGACTCGGGATCCCGATCGGGTCACCGCGGCCAGCACGCTCGGCAAAGCCTCAGTTTCCCCCTTTGCCCTTCCTCAGGCGAACACAGATGGCACCGCCTGGCCGGGCAGGAAGGGGCCCCCGCCGGAGCGGGGGTGGGAAGCTGGCATGGGCGCCCCAGCAGCTGGGACTCTTGGCAGCCGATGGCAGCCGGAGGCGGCTGGACACGCGCCCGGGCTCGGGTGGGGGACAGAGAGGCTGCGACAAAATGGGGGACCCCACTCACAGGAGGAGGGGAATCCCGTGTGCACTAAACAGGCGCCTGCTGGATGCGGCGGCCACCGCTCATCTCCAGCCTCCAGGACTGTCGCCTTGTCCCACTGCGGGCCTTCAGTACTCACAAAGCAGGTCACTTAGTCAGTAGATGCTGGCCGCTCACCCAGGCCTTTGCACATACTGTGAAAATCAGCCATTGTCAGACTTGTGAGGCCGGCGTACTGTTGAGGCCATTTTACAGATGGTAAAACTGAGCTCAGGGAGGCGAAACAATGAAGTAGACTGTCTGGCCTCAGGACGCAGTTATTCAAAATGCCCCTCCGCTCTGCCCCTCACACCCGTGCCCCGGGGCACGACTAGGAGGGGCTTTGCTGGGACTTGGGGGCGAGGTTACCTTGTGGCGGGGTAGGACGGGGCGTGGCTATTCTAGGGGCGGATCCTGGGCGGCTGAATTCCCTAGTTTGGCGCGGGAAAGCGGGAACCCTCCAGATTTAAACAGACTTTATTTAAACCCCACACCCCCTCCCCGCGTCAGTTGGGGTCAGGAGGTCTCGGGGTCACTTCTGACGGCTCCACGTTCTCGAGCGTCCCCAGGGACGTGGTTCTGCTGCAGCGACGGCAAGGGACTGTCCGGGCTAGCAGCTCGAGCCTGCGGGAGCGCAGTCGGGCCTGGATGGCCCAGATGGGGGGGCGGCGTCCGGGTAGGGGTGGGTCGTCGCCGCCCACGCTGCTGTTCGCGGAGCCGTCGTGCGTGCTGGCCACCGACTGCTTGCACAGGGGGCACAAGCGTTGCGGGGCGCGCACGAACCAGGGGTCGATGCAGCGGCAGTGGTACACATGCGCGCACGGCAGGATCTTGAGCCGCTCGCCCTCTTCGTACTCGTCCAGGCAAATGGCGCACAGGTCGCTGAGGCGCGTGAACGTGAGCACCTGGGCCTTCTGGCACGTCTGGGTCTTCACCGTGGTGCCCCGGCTCCCCCAACACCGGAACCGTGGCCACAGCTGCCTCAGCACGAACAACGTGGACGCGGCCAGGGCCAGGGCTCGAGCGAGCGCCCAGGATGCGGCCACGGCGGGGTGACACTCGGGGTCTGGACAGGGTACCCCGTGGGGCAGCAGCACGCTCGCTGGCCGGTCGCAGCGCACGGTCACCTCCAGGTCGTCGAACGCGCGCAGCTGCCCTGGGGCCTCAGTGCGCGCGGGAGCTGCTGTGGCTCCAGCCCTCCGCGCGTGCAGGCCCGTGCTCTCCCACGTGCAGCCCAGCGGCCGGACTATCACTAGTGTGTCTAGCGAGGGGTTATCGGGCTCAGTAGTCTCGATCGCGAGGCAGGCGTTGGCCGGCCTGGCCGCCAGCAAGTAGCTGCGTATGCCCTGGGGGCCCAAGGGGATCCCAAGCAGCGCCGGGAGCTCCGAAAAGTCCACGGAGCTCAGGTTAACCTGCTCGTTCGCGGACGACGGGGACAGAACCAACCAGAGGGCCACCAGGGCCATTGGGGCTACTCGGGCCCATGCCGACCGCGCCATGGCCGTCCCTACCTCCAGCTGTCGCGCGCCGCCAAGTCCCGCGTGGGACGGCACGGGAGCCCTTCGGGCATCTCCGGAACCACCCGGAGAGCCCGTGGCCGGGTGGGAGCGGCGCCCGCTGTGGCCGGACGCAGGGCCTCAAGTGGAAGTGACCCCTGGGGACAGCGCGGTCCACCTGGTGTCCAGGAGACCTGCTCTGAGGATGACACCTCGGGGTTGTAGAAGCCTCCGAGCTCTGTGACGTCATTGTCACGTACGCCCAGGAACACTCAGCTGTGCGGACTCCTAGCTGGTGGCGTATTACTAAACCCCGACTCAGGTCATTCCCAGGGGAGTCCAGGGCATGGGCCCCAAGGGACATCCATTCTTGGAAGTGGGAACCGAATTTCACTCAGCATCCGGACACAAGGGTAGAGTTCAGGGTGCAGGAAAAGGCTCCAAAAGGGATTCTGGGGGGTTCCCTTATCTTCCGTCCACTCGCAGCTGCGCAGACATCCCACGGAGGGGAACCTTGTCGCCCACTCTCAAGGCCCCATGTCAGCCCTGGGCTTGTGCTGTGGCCACGGGAACTCAAGGCTCCTAATCGCTGAACTCTGCTCAATGTCGCACCCCAAAGAACAATCCAGGAAGATAGAAGCTTGTATTTTTGTGAGGAGTTACACCTTCCCACTCACACAGAGACTGAGGAGCCCCCACTATGGGGACCTTAGAGATGGAGCCGGATTCACTCTCCAGCTTTGGTACCTGCGAGTCGTCTCCATTGTCACCTTGGAGAGCGCATGCTGCCACAGTTGAGGACTGTTATTCTAGAAGGGAGATCTTCAAGAAAACTGAAACTACAAGGTGCTGCCTTCTGCCTCCCTCCAACCCGACGACCGGTTCCTCCGCCTACTGTGCCACCCTAGGGAAGACCCACCCCTCTGGCCCTTGCTCTCTTGTCCCCTGTGGTGACGCCTCCCTCTGGTTCTGGGCATAGCAGAGAGGGGTACTGGGACGGGCCACGTGTTTGGCTGTGACTGAAGTTCGCAGGCAGGGGCGTGCCTGGGACTGACCCCTTTCAGCGCTCCCGGCTCCGGCCCCGTTGGCAGGACTGTGATGGAGCCTGACGCGGTCTGATTATAAAGAGGGAAGGTCGGTGCTTCTGTGTAGTTGGTCATTTGCTGTTTTCTTGTTTTTGTGGAACAGGGTCCAGGCTGTCCAGGAGCTCACTATGTAGCCCAGGTTGACCCAGAACTCACAGCGATCCTCCTGCCTCTGCCTCCCAAGTGCTGGGGTTAAAGGCGTGGCCATCAGGCTGGGTTTTCCCTGGTTCATAGCGTCACAAGGTCCGACCTAGAGGTGGACGGATCTGAGAGAGAGAGAGAAAGAGAGAGAGAGAGAGAGAGAGAGAGAGAGAGAGAGAGAGAGAGAGGCACACCTGTCACTTCACTCAGGAAGCTGAGGCAAGGGCATTGTCTGGAATTCAAAGCCAGCGTGTCAGAGAGAGACAGGGGGAAGAGGACTCTGGGGTCCCTCAAGCCCCTTCTCAAGTACACCCTGGACCCAGGGCCCTCCCTTCAGGCCCCGCCCCTTTAAGGCTCCACCTCCTGCCAATAATTCCCCCCTCCTCCGCCCACCCAGCCTAGAGCACCTGGGCTCTTTGCCCATAGATACCCATGTGACTCCGGGGTGGGCGGGGTCCCAGCTCTCCCAAGTGCCTGCCAAAGGTTTCCAGGTGCCTCAGATCTCACACACCGCATTGCGGAGAGCACTTATTGAGCGCCAACTGCATAGCAGGTCCAGGGCCTGCACCATGACACCTGTCAATCACGGTATCCTTGCCGTCTGGACTCCGTAACCCAGGCTGGCCTTGAAGTCAAGGCAATTCTGCCCTCTCCCTCCAGCCCCACCCCTTTTCCAAGACAGGGCCTTGGTCATTGGCTGGGCTTCCCTGAGAGGCCCAGGGACCTCAACAGTTCCCAAGAGGCCACAAGGCACGTCCCTCCGACAGGAAGAATGCAGGAATGGTGGGAAACTGAGACAATGTCAGCAGAGGGACCGGGTCCCTCAGGTGAGGACACACTGTTCTCGGGATCAAAGATCCTGGGGTCCAGCCCGGCACCACCAAGAAAAGGGCACAGAATTGCTTGCATGCCAGCCCTGGGAGAGTTGAGGCAGGAGGATCGCTGTGAGTTCCAGACCTGTCTGGGCTGCAGATGGAAACCCTGTCTTAAAAGAAAAGAATCAGGGGACTTGCTGGTGAAGCGGGACACAGCTGCATGGCCATCTGGCCGCCCGGCTGCGATGCGGGAGGGGGGGGCATCCGAGCACTATTTCCTGTAAGTTTAAAATTATTTCACAACAGAACACTTTTAAATGCAGAAATCTTTGGAAAAAAAAAAAACCTGGGGAAAAGCAGCTGGAGAGGAGGGCGGAGATACTAGACAGACTGGGAGTGGGGAGGGCAGAGAACGCGGCTGTCAATCAGAGGGAAAGGAGGACATGGCTTCCAATGGACCTTGGCCCTGAGAGGTATCTAGGAGGGAAGACAGGACAGAACAGAAGGAGGGAGACCGAGGGACTGAGAGAGACTGGGGTGGGGGCCGCAGGAGACGGGAGGGACTTTAAGTCTATACTCCGTGGGTGGCCACCCTTCCCCCAGTCACACACCCCACAAAAAAGACCAAACGAGGAGTCTCCCATGTGTAGCACAGACCTTCTCGGGCCGTCAGACATTGGCAGTGCAGAACTCCGTAGGGAGGAGTCCCCAAGATGCTGCTCCCAAGCGTAAGATGGGTGTGGAGTGACCGTGCCATCTGCGCAGCTGAGGGACATCCACCTCCTGGTACTTAACAGAGAAGAAACTGGGAAGGCCCAGAGAGAGACCCAGACAGCCGCAGGACCACAATCCACAGAAACCGGGTATATAAGCACTGGGTATGCTGAGCCAGGAGAAGCAGGCATTCCGGGTCAGCCTGGTCCCCCTGACCCTGTGTGCGTTTGTGCTTCAGGGCTTTCCATCTACTCCCAGTGAGATGTGATTATCTTCCTTGGTCCACGCACTTGGGGAAACTGAGGCTGGCACCACATAAGCAGTTTGGCCAAGGTGATGATGGTTAGGAGGTCAGATTTAAATACAGGGTCACGCAGGGTTCCTCCACCATATCTTTATGTACAAGCTGAGCTTTGCAGCCCAAGACTGTGGAGAACACCAAGCGACCCAGAGTCTTCCCCCACCTATGAGTGCTGGGAATGAGATGAAGCTTTGGCAGAGCCACGCCCCCAGCCCCTCACTGGGGATTCCAGGCGGGACTCCACCCTGACCACGCCCCCAGTCCCCTGAAAAGCTGCCGGAGGATTGGGGTCGGCTGCTCTCAGAACAAAGCTAGAGGAAGCGCTCTTCCCCTCCCCCACCAAGACCCTCTGGGAATGGCGCCAATTAAGAGCAAATCAATTAAGCAAACTGTGCTTTGGCTTTGCCCTTAGCACTCTGCCCTCGGCCTCCCTGACTGGAAGCAAACGCATTTGTGGTCAGAGCTGAGGCGGGATCAGGACTTTCCAGGCAGAGCTCTTACTGGCCCCTGGGACATGGAGTCAGTTACGTGATCCAACCGAGAGTGGAGGGGGTACCTGTGAGCCAGCACCGTGGAGGAGCCGGTCTGTTCCTGAGGACCAGCTACAGTATGACAGGAGTGTGCGCAGAGCTGCGGGAAAAGAAGGCTATAATTTGCCCATTTTACACGTCAATCAAGTGCCCTAAGTTGCTGTAGCTTTTGTGGCATGTTGTCTGGGCGATTTGATATTTAAAAAAGAAAAGATGAAAATTCAAGCTCACAGTTTGCAGCTCAAAATGCACAGCTATCTCTCCCCAAGGCCTCTGCAGGGAGTCTGGACCCAGCAGACTCCAGGAGAAGTGAGCCCCTGGATCCAACCATTCCTGAAGTCACTATGTCATAGGACTCCCCAGCTGCAACCTAGGCATTAACGTGCATAGCTTCTGTGTGGCGATTATATGGCATGGATATATCCAAGGACAGTGACAGTGCTCACATTCCAGTGAAATCCAGATGGTCTGAGGCCATGGGAACAAGGGCAGGCTCAGGATTGCCTGCCAGAGATGTAAGAGGTGTTTGTTATCCAGCAGGAGCTGATTATTACATGTACACACCCTAAGACTGCCTTTCCTAGCTTCTGAGATTAGTTGGATTACAAGGGGCTTCAGGACTGGATATGGTCACCAGGAAATGACCTGTCACTCATGTGTCATAGTCCTGTAGTCAGATGCTGTGAGCGAGACCAAAGTTACATGGTCTCGGTCACAGCACCTGCCGATGTGGGTGAGAAGGGAACCTGTGCTCTAAGGCTTAGAAATATGGGCTGGATTGTTAAAGCAGCAAAACTAAGCTGGTACTAACTGGATGGGATCTTGCTCTGTAGCTCAAGCTGGCTCAGAGTGAGTAATCCTCCTGCCCCAGTCTTCTGATGTCAGGATGACACACGGACACCAGCACAGCACGGCAGCCATGATGGCAAGGCTCTGAGTACCACACTCCTCACCACAATGACACTAGAACTAGCTACATTTTACAGAAGTCAAATTTGGGATTCCAAAGAAGACAGAGACTCCCCCAGAGTCACTCTTGATTCCCAGCTGGACCCCCTCTGTCCCACGGTCTGGAGCCAGCACCCGGCACCCTTGCCACCAGTCCAAACTCAGGCTACCCTAGAAGCCCATGGACTCCCAGATACCCTGGTCCCTGGCCCAGCTCCAGGAGAACCTGTTTGGTAAAAAGTCTTATCACGCGCCCTGCATCAACACCGGGATGACTGCTGAGCCCTTGACTCGGGTAATTAGGAGCGTTCTGGGACGCCCTGCTTGATTAAAAGTACATCATCCCTTCAGAATAAAAATTCGGGAGCAAATTGCTTTTGTTGCCACCATGATGCTATTTTAAACCCACTCTGCGCGTGGACTAATAAAGCCTGTCACTCGGCTGTCAGGGTGCGCCCTGGACCAGCCATTTGCATGGCTCCTACACGGCTGTTGACTGCCACTGCTGTCCTCGGCATCACCACAGCCTGGAGAGGCCCTGTCATGCTGTCACACCCAGAGAGGACCTCACTGGCCTCGAGGTGACCCTAAAACCCCTGGGACTGCAGAGACAGCTAGGTGGAGGAAGTGTTTGGCATGCAGCTGTGAGTCCCAGAGTTCGAATCGCCAGCACCCACGTTTTAAAAAGGCAGATGTGGTGAGGTGCACTGTATGATCCCAGTGCTGCCGACAAGGAGACGAGCATCCTGGGGGCTCACTGGCCAGCGAAATTGACCAACTTGGTGATTGCCATGCTAAGTTAGACCTTGTCTCAAAAATCAGGTGGCTAACACTTAAGAAGACACCAGATGATGACATCAGGTTTGTGGTCCCAGTCAAGTATGCCCCATGTATCAGTGATCCCCAAGTCATAGTCCGAGTCCTCCCTCATACCCAGTCTTTGTCTGCACCTGCTGGCGTCCTCCCTTTATCTGCTCTCTCTCCCTACACCTCCCAGCCCATGTACCCCACAGCAACTAGTCCTCACACTCATCCTCACTGCAACCTGTGTCTGGGCATCAACTCCACTCCCAACCCGCTTCACACGCTACAATTCAGAGTTCTCAGAGACTCTGTGCTGCCGTTGACTGTCTGTGCAGTTCATGCCTCCTTCCAAGCCAGACGTGAAGACTGGGGAGGCAGGATCGAAGCGCTCTGTTCACAGAGGTGTGACCAGAGTCAGCACTGACGACAAGGACGTAGGGGAACATACTGATGGATGGATGAAGGGTGGAAAGATAGTGGATAGGTGGTGGATAGGTGGGTAAATGGATTGGTGAGTGTGTGCCTGGCTGGAAAGGTGGCTGGGTGGGTGAGTATGTGGGTGTGTGGGTGGGTGAATGGATGAGGGCTTCGGAAAGGTAAGTGGATGGATAGGTGGATATATGGATGGTTGGATGGATGGATGGATGGATGGATGGATGGATGGATGGATGGGT
>NW_004949196.1:209196-215408 GCF_000317375.1 Microtus ochrogaster
GGGTGGGAGAATGGATGGGAGAATGAGTGGGTGAGTGGGTGGATTGTTGGGTAAAAGAGATGGATGGATATGTGGATGGGTGGACAGGTAATGGATGAATGAATGGGTAGTTGGATGGCTGGGTGGATGGATGGGTGGTGTATGGACGGGTGGGTGAGTGGAGAAAAGAGTGGGTGGATAGGTGCATAGGTGGGAAAGTGGATGGGTAGGTTGGCTGATGAAAGAGTGGGTGATTGGTTTGATGAGGGGTGGGTGGATAGATGTGTAAACAGAGGATGAATGTGTAGGTAGATGGACGGACGGATGGGTGGGTGGATGGATGAGCCAGTTGGTGGGTGGATAGGAGGATGAATCGTTGTGTGAGTGAATGGATTGGCAGGTGGCTGCCTGGCTGGGTGGATGTATGGATGGATGGATGGATGGATGGATGGATGGATGGATGGATGGATGGATGGATGATGGTATGGATGAGTGGGTAGTTGGAAGGATTGGTGGGTGGAAGGGTGGATGTGTGCATGATTCATTGTGTGGATGAATAGACAGATGGATGGCTGGATAGATGGATAGTTGAGGGGGTGGGTGGATGGATGGGTGATTGGATGGACTGGTGGAGGGATGGGCAGATGGGTGGGTGGGTTGATCAATGACTGGAGGAAGGAAGGAAGAAAGGAAGTGATTGATGAATGGACAAAAGGGTGAGTTGGTGGATGAGTAGATCGATGTGTGTATAGATGGGTAGGTAGGTGGGTGGATAGTGATGTATGGGTGGGTGGGTGGAGGGATAGATGAATTGGTAACCACCAATTCATGGATGGACAGATGAATGGATGGCAGATAGATAGATAAATGGGTGAGGGGATAGGCAAGTCACTGGTTTGGTGGATGGGTGTATGGATGGATTGATCATTGATGGGTGAGTGGATGGATAAATTGATGAATGGGTGGATAGATGGTTGGATGGTGAAAGGACTGGTAGAAGTATGGATGTGTAGGTGTAGGGATGAATACGTAGGTGGATGAGGGGATATTTGGATAAACAAGGGGAAGGATGGATGGATGGATGGATCGATCGATGGATGGATGGATCAATGGATGGATGGATGGATGGATGGATGGATGGATGGATGGATGGATGGATGGATCGATGGATGGATGGATGGATCGATGGATCGATGGATGGATGGATCGATGGATGGATGGATGTATCGATGGATGGATGGATCGATGGCTCGATGGATCGATGGATGGATGGATGGATGGCTCGATGGATCGATGGATCGATGGATGGACGATCAATGGATGATGGGTGAGTAGATGGGTGGGTGAATGGTTGCTTTGTTGGTGTATGGGCTAATGGATCGGTGAGTGGGGAGATGAATGGATGATGGGCGTATGAGTGGGAGGATGGATGGAGGGGTGGGAGAGTGTTGGGGACCAACCTCGATAAAAACACCTCTAGCCAGCCGGGCGATGGTGGCGCACGCCTTTAATCCCAGCACTCGGGAGGCAGAGGCAGGCGGATCTCTGTGAGTTCGAGACCCGCCTGGTCTACAAAGCTAGTTCCAGGACAGGCCCCAAAGCCACAGAGAAACCCTGTCTCGAAAAACCAAAAAAAAAAACCAAAAAACAAAAACCACCTCTAGCCAGGGTGAGGGTGGGGGATTAGAAATATAGTAAAGAATATGAAGATGCAAATGAAAATAATAAAATGAAGAAACATATAGGATAGTATCAGGAGGGAATTTTCGTGGGTACTGAAAATTCACCCACGTTTAATTTCCAACTGCTTAAAATACCCCGACCCCAAAAGTAGGAGTAAGACAAAAGACTGCATTAACATGCTACAAGGAAATGAACAGACCAATTGAAAGTCACGGGCTACATTCATAGTTAAACATTCTGTTGTTAGAACAAAACAAGTCACCAAGTCATGTTCACACCCTAGACCAAAACATTCTGTAGGCAAACCATCCCCACGGTGGAATCCCAAGTTCTATCCATAAAGAGAACCGAAACTTAGTTGGATCCTTAGACTTTTGTTTGAGATAGGAACAGGTCTGCTTCCCTATTCCTGGAGCACAAGGTCTGGCAATTAGCACACCTGTTGACAATAACCTTAAGAGAACAGAACTCTCTGCTCAACGTCTAGGTGTCTAGATCGGACCTTTGTTTGAGGTAGAAGCACAATAGCCTTGAAGGAACTAGAGGAAAGTTCCAACTCTCTGACCATGTTTTGGTCAACATGGAAACAGGCTCAGATTTCTGGGCCTTCACATATGAGTGGATAAATAGTGCGTGTGTGGATGAACAGATGGTTTGGTGTGTATGTGGATGGGTGTGTGTTTGGGAATCTAAATACATGGATAGGTGGATAGGTGTGTGGGTGGATGCATAGGTAGTTGGATGGACTGGTGGAGGAATGGATGGATAGGTAAATACTTGGTGGATGGATTGATAAATAGATGGATAGATGGGTGCATGAATTAATGCATTGAAGGGTGGACAGGTGGATGGGTAGATACTTGGTGGGTGGCTTAATAAATGGATGGATGCATGCATGCATGAATTAATGCATTGAAGGGTGGACAGGTGGATGGGTAGATACTTGGTGGGTGGCTTAATAAATGGATGGATGCATGCATGCATGAATTAATGCATTGAAGGATGGACAGGTGGATGGATGGATAGAATTGATGAATGGGTGGAAGGGTGAGTTGGTGGATGAGTAAATAGATGTTGGAAGAATGGATGGTTGAGTGGATAAATGTGTAGATGTGTGAGTGGGTGGATTGGGAGGTTAATGGTTTGATGCATAGGTGTGTGGGTGGGTGGATGGATGTGTGGGTGTGAGATGGATGGACAAATGGACAGGTGGGAATATGGCTGGAAGGGTGGGTACAGAGGGATGGATAGATGAAATGATGGATGTGTGGGTGGGTAGGTACATTGATGGTTGTATAGTGGGGGGATTGGTCAGTGGGTGGATGGTTGGATGAATGGATAGATTGGTGGATTGATGGTTTGATGGATGGATGTTGGGAAAGGCTGCTTGTTCATTTCCTGGCCTCCTGGCCTCCCAAAATGATCACACAGAAACTATATTATTTGCAATACTGTTTGTTCAATCACTTAAGCATATTGCTAGCTAGCTCTTACATCTAGAATTAACCCATTTCCATTAATCTGTGTATCGCCATGTAGCTGTGGCTTACTGGCAAGGTTCTGGTGTGTCTGTCCCCGGTGATGGCTACATGGTGTCTCCTCTCTCCACCTTCTTTCTCCTAGCATTTAATTCAATTTCCTCTGCCTAGCTCTATTCTGCCCTGCTTCTTTATTCATTAACCAATAAAAGCAACACATAGACAGAAGGACTTCCCACACTTTCTGTCTAAAAAAAACCTAAAAGGAAGGTTTTAACTTTAATATAGTAAAATTACATATAACAAAACAGGTATCAAGCAAGAATTACAGTTACAATATTTATATCTACTTTATCATAACTAAAGAAAACTATAACTGTAACTATCTATTCTTCAATTCCATCAGGGATTCCAGGAGGACATAATATTACCTAAGTAAACATGAAGTGCATTGTAAATAACTTCCAAAACTCTAGAATTGACAGAGACATCTTGCGACCTAGACAGTCACCCAAAGTTCTTCTGTAACATTGGGACATCATCTTCAGCTACTGGCCAATAGTATCTGGCAGACTTTTCCATGAAGCAGGAAATTTCAAAGACAGTTCCACCTATATACTTATATTGACAGTTTGTCAGTCACTTTCTTCTGCGTCCTGCAGAATGTCTGGCAGACTTTTCATGAAGCAGGAACCCCAAAGGAATATCTCACCTTCTTTTTTTTTTTATACTGTACCTGCATGGTGGCTATTGCTCTAAAGAAAATGCACTGAAAAGAAATTAGAAGAGCCTTTAGAATATTCTCATTTTGCCCAATGAAATAATGATGCTAAAGAAATACTGAGAGCAGATAGCTGGGGGACAGTTTTTGGTTTCTGCCTAAGAACTTATATGTCTGTGTCTGGTCAAAAAATAAGAATTTTTTAAAGTAACAAACAAATAATCAAACCCATAAAAATATTATTTTTTTAGGTTTATTATTTTTCCATGATATTTATTGAGCTCTACATTTTTCTCTGCTCCCCTCCCTGCCTCTCCACTCCCACTTCAGCCCTCCCCCAAGGTCCCCATGCTCCCACTTTACTCAGGAGATCTTGTCTTTTTATACTTTCTACTTCTGATGTAGATTAGATCTCTGTAAGTATCTCTTAGTGTCGTATTGTCTAAATTCTCTGGGATTGTGGTTTGTAGGCTGGCTTTATTTGCTTTATGTTTAAAAACCACCTATGAGTGAGTACATGTGATAATTGTCTTTCTGTGTCTGGGTTACCTCACTCAAAATAATGTTTTCTAGCTCCATCCATTTTCCTGCAAAATTCAAGCTGTTATTATTTTTTTTTCTGCTGTACATTGTGTAAATGTACCACATTTTTTTCCACATTTTTTTTTAGCCATTTTTCTATCAAGGGGCATTTAGGTTGTTTCCAGGTTCTGGCTATAGCAAACAAAGCTGCTATGAACATAGTTGAGCACATGTCCTTGTGGCACGATTGAGCATCCTTTGGATATATACCTAAAAGGGGTATTATTGGGTCTTGAGAAGGGTTGTTTCCCAATTTTCTGAGAAATCACCACACAGACATCCAAAGGGGTTGTACCAGCTTGCATTCCCACCAGCAATGCAGAAGTGTTCCCTTTTCCCCACATCCTCTCCAGCATAAGTTGTCATCAGTGTTTTTGATCTTGGCCATTCTTACAGGTGAAAGATGGAATCTCAGAGTTGTTTTGATTTTCATTTCTCTGATGACTTAGAATGTTGAGCATTTCCTTAAGTGTCTTTCAGCCATTTTAGATTCCTCTGTTGCAAGTTCTCTGTTTAGGTCTGTACTCCATTTTTTTATTGGATTATGTGATCTTTTGGTGTCCAATTTTTTGAGTTCTTTGTATATTTTGGAGATCAGTCCTCTGTCTGATGTGGGATTAGTGAAGATCTTTTCCCATTCTGTAGGCTGTCGTTTTGTCTTGTTGACCGTGTCCTTTGCAGAAGCTTTTCAGTTTCAGGAGGTCCCATTTATTAATTGTTCTCTCAGTGTCTGTGCTGCTGGGGTTCTATTTAGGAAGTGGTTCCCTGTGCCAATGCATCAAGTGTACTTCCCACTTTCTCTTCTATAAGGTTCAGTGTGGCTGGCTTTATGTTGAGGTCTTTGATCCATTTGGACATGATATCTCACCTTCTATAGGCAGCTTCAGCAGTAATTTTTCTGTGGATCTTTTCTGAAGTTCAGTTCATAAAGCATAACATCAAGCAGTCCAGACAAGAGCAGTCTCTTGCCCAAATGGCTAGCAAGCTCCATAAGGAGCCTCTTCAGTGCCTATCTTCCTTTGGAAGTCATTGGTGCTGCCAGGAACAGATGTGTCTCATTGTCATGAAAACTCAAAGTTCTTAAAACATTTTAAATTCCATATTCTGAAGGTCTCTGAAAGATTTGAAGAATATGCTCTCTCCCTGTTCTCTCTCCCGGTGTACACACGGTTTTGCCTCCTCTCTTTTCTCCTTCTCTCTCTCTCTCTCTCTCTCTCTCTCTCTCTCTCTCTCTCTCTTTTTTGTAATAAATATGTTACCTTTTAAAAAAAGATTTGAAGAATATATATCTAACTGAAATGTATCTCTATATATCTAGAAAACCTAACTAACATGACTACAAGGTTGACCATTATAGATGACTATTAACCTGTATTTCTTAATTATACATTATAGTTTTACATGATCTGCACAAACACAATACCTTGATAAAGAGTAGAAATATGCATATAACAAAATGGACCTCAAATTTGCATTAACAGACCAAAATCTATACCAAAGCAAAGTATTCATATATATATAGCATATCCCCCTTTAAATGTAAACAATATTTGGGAATTTGGGTGTAGTTCTTTCTAAACTTCTTCCTGCTTTTTATTGGGCAAAGTAATTGGGGGGCGCTTCATGAAGTCCTTTTGGGGGGGTCTTGCTCCATCAAACCACATTAGCCTGGATGAAATCCATAGGTTCTCATGCTCTGTGGAAACAAAATAAGAACCTCTTTTCCAAAGCAACAAATCCTTAGACCCAAATTCTTTTTTTTTTTTTTT
>NW_004949196.1:229553-230716 GCF_000317375.1 Microtus ochrogaster
GTGCATCAGGCTGGCATGTTGAAGCGAAATTGCTTTGCCTCTGTCTTTGAGAAATACTTCCAGTTCCAAGAAGAGGGCAAGGAAGGAGAGAACAGGGCGGTTATCCATTACCAGGACGATGAGACCATGTATGTTGAATCTAAAAAAGACAGAGTCACAGTAGTCTTCAGCATGGTGATTAAGGATGATGACGATGTCATTGGAAAAGTCTTCATGCAGGAGTTCAAAGAAGGACGAAGAGCCAGCCACACAGCCCCCCAGGTCCTTTTTAGCCACAGGGAACCTCCTCTAGAGCTGAAAGACACTGATGCTGCCGTGGGTGACAACATTGGCTACATCACCTTCGTGCTCTTTCCTCGCCACACCAATGCCGCTGCTCGAGACAACACCATCAACCTGATCCACACATTCCGGGACTATCTGCACTACCACATTAAGTGCTCAAGGCCTATATTCATACACGAATGCGAGCAAAAACATCGGACTTCCTTAAGGTGCTTAACCGTGCACGCCCAGATGCCGAGAGAAAAGAAATGAAAACAATCACGGGGAAGACATTTTCGTCCCGCTAATGCTTGGGAACTGAGGAGGAAGCTCTGTTGACCGCTTGCTACTGGATAATTGTAACCCTTCATGTTGCACCTCTCCAGGTTCTTAAGGGATTCTCCGTTTGGGTTCCATTTTGTACGAGTTTGGCAAATAACCTGCAGAAACGAGCTGTGCTTGCAAGAACTTCATAGTTCCCATGAATATAAGAGAAAAAAATTTCCACTTGATCAACTTAATTCCCTTCTTTTATTTTTCCCTCCCTCACTCCCCTTCCTTTTCCCCTTTCCAAGCTGTTTGCTTTGCAATATGTTACTGGTAATGAGTTGCAGATAATGCAATTGTAACTTGTTTTCTTCTAAGTATTTGAGTTCAAAACTCCTGTATCTAAAGAATACGGTTGGGGTCATTAATAAAGAAAATCTTTCTATCTTAAAAAATAAATAAATAAATAAAATAAAAATATTCTCTGGGCCTTTGAGCTGTGACTCTTCTCCTTCTTCTATTCCTATTATTCTTAGGTTTGGTCTTTTTATTGTGTCCCATATTTCCTGAATGTTTTGTGTTGAGAATTTGTTGGCTTTGCTGTTTTCTTTGATCTGTGCGTTTATTTTCTC
>NW_004949196.1:232387-240556 GCF_000317375.1 Microtus ochrogaster
GATGGATGGATGGATGGATGGATGGATGGATGGGTGGGTGGATGGTAGTTTGAAAGAAAATAACTCTCAAAGGGAATGGTACTATTAGGAAGTGTGTCCTTGTTGGAGGAAGTATGTCACTGTAAGGGCAGACTTTGAAGTCTCTTTTGCTCAAGCTTCCCTCAGTGTAACAGCCAGTTGACTTCTTGTTGCCTCTAAATCAAGATGTAAAACTCTCAGTTCCAGCACCTTATCTGCCTGCATGTCACCATGCTCCCCACCATGAGGATAATAGACAGAACCTCTAAAACTGTAAGCCACCACCTCAATTAAATGTCTTATTTGTAGGAGTTTCTGTAGTCTTGGTGTTTCTCTTCAGAGCAATTAAAAAAAACTAAGACAGATAGAGAGTGGATGGAGGGGTGTAAGAATGGGTGACTGTGTGGAAAGATGGGTAGATGGCTGGTTGGGTAGAGGGATGTATGCATGGGTGGGTGGATGGGTGTCTGAATGGATGTATGGGTGTGTGGATGAATAAGTGGATGGAAGGATAGGTGGGAGATTTAATGTGTGGATATATGTGTTGATGGGTGCATGGATGGAAGGGTGGGTGGGTGGAAAGGTTGGAGGGTCCTTGGATCGATGGATGGGTGTGTGGGTAGATGGATGCATGAGTTGATAGATGGATGGATAATCAACGGACAAGTGATTGAATGGGTAGATGGATGGTTGGGTGGTTGGGGTGATGGATGGATGGGTGAGTGGGTGAATGGATGGATACTCGGGTGGACAGATTAGTGGATAAATGGGTGTGTAAATGGATAGATGTATGGGTAGTTGGATGGATGGATGAATGGAAGGATGGGTGGAAAAATGGGTGGATGCACAGATAGATAAGAGGGCTGGTGGGTGGCTGGATGGGTGGACAGAAGGAGGAATAGATGATTTGATGGGTGGATGGATGGAAGGTTGTGTTGATGGATGGATGGATGGATGGATGGATGGATGGATGGATGGATGGATGGATGGATGGATGGATTGGTGAGTGCTTGGACAGATAGATGGATGAGTGTGTGGATAGATGGATGAACTCATGGGTGAATGGATGGGTGGGTGGTTCTGTTGATAGATGCCAGAATGGGTGGATGGGTACATAGATTGGTGAATAGGTGGTGAATGAAGGGATGGGTGGGTGGATGGACAGATAGATGGGTGGATATTTGGGCAGACAGATGGATGAGTGGGTGGATGCATGGATGGGTGGGTGGGTGGGTTGAAGGATAGATGGGAAGGAAGGATGGATGGATGGATATGTTGATGGGTGCCTGGATGGATGGATGGATGGATGGATGGATGGATGGATGGATGGATGGATGGGTGTGCAGTTCAATGGGTGGATAGACATGTTGATGGATGCAAGAGTGGGTGGATGTGTGGATAAGTGATGGAAAAATGATACATAGGTGAATGGATAGATGGATGGGTGGGTAGTTGGATGAATGGGTGGATGGATGGATGAGTGGGTGTTTGGGTGGATGGATGGGAGGGTGGATGGACAGATGTTTGGGTGGGTAGTTAGATAAATGAGTTCATGGATGGGTAGGTGGTTGAGTAGATGGTTGAATATGTGGGTTGGTGGGTATATCAATGGTTGTCAAACTCGTGGAAGAGTTCAGTATCTTGAGGAACTATAGCTGACATCTGTCTCCAGTGTAAATTCAGTGCAGTCGACATGTAATTCTACTCAATTATTCCGTTTATTCTCTTTTATTCAGTTCCCATGTTTTTCTGATATTTCCCATATTTTAAAATGTTTAAATTGCCCCTGAAGGTGGTAAAATGAATGGGAGCCATTTACAATAGTGGGTCAAAATTTAAAAACATGGACATCCTTTAACTAAACAAAATTATATCAAACAGTCACCATATCCTGCCAGTTTGTACGGGAATGGCAGTTCCAGCTGGCAGAGTCTTGGCATGGAGCTGGCCGGCCCTAGTGTCACCTCCCGGTGCCCTCTAGAGCCCAGGACACCCCATAGGTGTCTTATCACCTCCAGGTACTGACAGTCATTGAGAGCGACAATTCATTCCTGAGTCCGGACAGAAATGCTAGAGTGTTCCGTATACTTTGGTAACTCCTGGGGACCCAGGTACAAGTCGTTCATCAAAATTTCCACTACAGAAAACCGAGACCCAGACACCTCACCACAGCCTCGGGTCCCGCTGCACAACCCTTCTATACCCTACATGCACAGACAAGGTGGAGTTCCTGGACTCCCCACGGTCCGCAGGCCACTGAGTCTCGGAGGCCCTGGGGACTGGGAAGCAACGCCTGGGTGAAGGCGGTGGGGGCTGCAGGCCACTGGCAGCCTTTTTGTGACTTAAGCCGTTGCCCGGCTTCTATTCAACCCTCTGAATTCCACCTTCCACTGTCTGCCCTACTTGGGGGAGGGAGGAATTCCTTTCTACCCAAAGGCGGTGTCTTTGTTCGTTTTTTTTTTT
The DNA here is from genome assembly GCF_000317375.1 of Microtus ochrogaster. NCBI lineage: Eukaryota > Metazoa > Chordata > Mammalia > Rodentia > Cricetidae > Microtus > Microtus ochrogaster. Next base: position 234,869 of record NW_004949196.1, read on the forward strand.
TTTTTTTTCTTGTTCTATTGAGCCTTCATCTAATCGCTTCCTCCCCGCGCTCCTGGGAGGAGCGAGGTAGAGAATAAATAAATACAGAGGGAAAAGGAGAAGAAAAAAAAAAAAAAGAAGCAGAAGGCGCCTCGCCTGGAGAAGGATTTCGCCTGCCAAGTGGAGATAGGGACAAAGAGGGGCGCGAGACCGCACTGGGCCGCATTGAGATATACAGAAAAACAACTTTATTCGGCTTTGTGCGTCCCGGACTGGCAGATGCTCGTGAACCCGTGCCAAGGAGAGGCTCCTGGTCCTCCAGTGCCGGGGGCGTGGGAAGAGCGGTGGGGAAGGGGCTATGGGGCCGCGGGGGAGGGGACGGCACCTCGCTGGTGCTCCCTTTGTGACCTTCAGAGGTTGCCAGCCGTCTCTGTGCCTTCGTAATTAGTAGCTTTTCTATAGGACTCGGGAATGGGATTGGGCAGCTTGAGGTGGATGAGGCCCTTTTCCTATCGCAGCGCTGGGGGAGGAGCCAGGGGCCACAGAAAATCGAAGCCACTAAATCCCAGTTGAAGTAAGGACGAAAGGCTGCCGAGGCCACAGCTGCAGGCTTGTTTGGGAACATTTAACTCGTGGAAGTCTCGAGGCCTCGGCACCCACAAATGGAGGCAACTAATCCATTAGCAACGACAGGATTTAATCCAAGGCGCTCCGGAGGCGAGCCTCATCCAAGCAGCAGCAGGCTTGCTTTAGGCACCTACCGTGTGCTAGGCACCAGTTTAGACCCTGGGCACAACACGCACTTAAATAACTAAGTAAGAGAGTTTTAGCCGGCAAAGGATTTTATCCAAAAGAGAAGTTTGGAGATGTTGGGAAGCTTTCAGTGTGGAAAGGGGGGCGGGGGGAGAGGACTAAACTGGGATTGGTAGACCGGAGAGAAATGTACGCAGAGGCTCGGCAGTGCAAAGGCCTGGGCAGAGAACACAGTTGTGCAAAGGCCTGGGCAGAGAACACAGTTGTGCAAAGGCCTGGGCAGAGAACACAGCCGTGCAAAGGCTCCAGGGTAGGATGGAGTGGGAATATTGAAGCATAGAGGCCTGTGTGGCCAAAGAAAGAGCAAGGGTGAAAGACAGAGGAGGGAGGCAGGGTCCTGTGAGCTACAGGGAGGACTTGGGCTTTGTCATGGAGAATCATCTGTCTCCTCCCCCCCCCCCAACAGCCTCCTTCTACCTCCTAGGTCGTAGCCCGAAGTCAGGGTGAGGGAAAGCATGGTCTCCTATGCCACCTTTATAATGTGACTGCAGCCATCTTTGAATCTCTGAGAGTGTCTGTTATTCACTCAACAAACATCCCCCGATGCCGTTTTGAAATTATTCTAAATTAAACTCCATTCTAGACTGAACCATAGCCTCAACTTAGAACTTGACCTGTGCCTCAAACTTCAAAATAGTTCTGACTCCTAGCCTGAGCCCCAAAGCTTGATTATGCTGCCAGCCTCAATACCCACAGGGCTGTGGCTGGGGACCTTGCGTGTGACCCCTGACCCCTCTGGGCCTCAGTTTCCGCATCTGTCTCTAGGGTCCATCAGTCTTTCCCCCAGTCCCATTCTGTCACCTGTAAACCTTGAGATATTCTGAATGTTACCCAGGCTGAGCCCTGCCGGAGGACCGGAGGACCGGGATCTCCCTCCCCTCCCCTTCCCTCCCCAACCAGAGCCTTTTCAGGGGCTGGGGCGGTTCTGGCGGCCAGCAGCTGGAGGCCTTGAAGACTGGATTCTGAGACCCTGCCAGGCACAGAGTCTCTTGCCCAGCAGGGGCCGCATTAACCGCTCAAAACCCATTCTGGGAAATTAGACCAGAGGCCTCTTCCACAATCATGGGTCGTTCTTGTCTGTGTCTCCCAAGTATTCCTGCTGAGATGACAGCACAGCGGGTTTGGGGGGACACAGGGGGATTGGGGGATCCCAGCCGGCCGGCACACAACAGAGGCTGCCTCTGAACCACCGCAGATTGTCCAGACTTGACCTCTATCACTCTCAGCAAGCCCAGAGATGGGGGCACCAACAGGGGAAGTCACCTTTGCCAGCCCGAAGAGCCGCCCTCCAGTTTGTGGGCTTTCTCCGCGGCCAACAGCCTGAGAGGCTCAGGAAGAGAGATGGAGCTGGGTCTACGCTGAGTTTAGAACTGGGGTGAGCGCAGCTATGAGCCGATGCACCATGGTCAAGCCAGCACAGAGAAGCAGGACCTGCTTTAACCTCTGAGCCCCCAGTGCCCACTTTCCAGCCCAAGCTCTGTATTCACCAGTGAGACAATGGGTCCGGATCATCCTGGCTACACAGTGAGTTCCAGGCCAGCCTAGTCCACACAAGACTCTGTCTCCAAACAATAAATAAATTACATGTTCCTGGCATTGTGGGAGTAGGTTCAGCAAGGGAGAGTGTATTTTCTAACGCCTCAGCACACAGCATCACCACTATGTCGTGCACCAGCAAACCTACGACGTGCCCAGGGGAAGCTCCCTGATGGCACGGAGAATGCTGTGGAACCATCCTTCCCTGCCCTGAACTTGGGTTGACCTATGGGACTAAATGAATGTGGCACAAAGGACAAGAAGGACCAAGGTTGAGCCATAGAAGGCTCTCCAGTTTCCTCTTCATTCTCCCTCAGAGCCACACTTCTGAGTCAGCTGGAAGTCATGTTTGAAGAGCATTCAACCTGCATCAGGTAGAGAGAGCTGTCAATACCTCAGAAACAAGGATGCAAGGTCTCTCACCACCAGGGATGCCCAATTGCCTCACTGAGTGAGGTGCAATACCACCGCTCACCACTAGGGACACCCAACTACCCCATAGAACCAGGGTGTTATACCAGAGCTCACCACTAGGAGGTGCTTGCATCTGCACTTCAGTCTAATGCTTCTGCCTGTTGGGCTCCATGGTCACATGGTGGTCCCAGACTGACACTTGGACACCTGACAACTTTGCAAAGATTCCAGGCAAGACTCAGCCAGCTTATCCCGTCCCAGGCTCCTAGTGTCCAATACAATGAGAGAAATAAGTTCAACTTTTTTTTTTTTTTTTACTTATTTACTTGCTTTTTACATTCTTTACATGTCTGGGTAATTCACAGCCTTGGAAACTAGCAGGAACCTGGGTGTGGGAGGAATAGGATCTGAAGGTGTATCTGCCCTATAGAGCAAGACCTGTCTTAAGGGTGGGCGAGCCCAGGCTGAGTTTTCCAGGTTCAGTTCCCAGCACCCACGATACAACTCACCACCGTGGGGATGCAATGCCCTCTTCTGGTGTCCCTGGGTACTGCAGTCATGAGCAAACAATACATAATCTAAAATAAAATTTAAAGATTTAAAAACTACCCAAGGCAAAGGCATGCGGATCTCTGTGAGTTCGAAGTTAGCCTACAGAGTGAGTTCTAGGACAGCCATGGATACAAAGAAAAACCCTGGCTCAAATAAACAAACAAACAAAAAAGATTTTAAAACTGGGGGTGCGGAGGCTGGAGAGATGGCTCAGAGGTTAAGAGCACTGGCTGCTCTTCCAGAGGTCCTGAGTTCAATTTGCAGCAACCACATGGTGGCTCACAACCATCTGTAATGAGATCTGGCGCCCTCCTCTGGCATGTGGGCATACATCGAGGCAGAATGTTGTATACATAATAAATAAATCTTTAAAAAAATAAATAAAAAACTGGGGTTGCGGGAGTCAGGCCCCCAGATTGCTTTCACGTACACCGTACAGAGAGACTCCATGGAGGGACTAGACTCTGTGGAGTGTCCTAGCCCCTGTGCGGTGCTGGACCCACTCAGGCGGCAGTTCCTATCTGTAAATTCAGTTCCCCTTCTGCCCACGGCCACTCCCCCCACAGTGCAGACCTGCGTGGGGACACCCAGACAATCCTGCCCAGCTCCCACTGGAACCGAGCGGAGCAAGAAAACGAGATTAACTGCGGGGTCTCGGTCACCTGAAGGACGGGCGTATTGATCTCCATGGTTCAAAAATATTAAATGATATCGCAGTTTGATATTTAAAATGCTGCCCAAGCAGTTCTGTAATGAAAGACGTCGACCAGGGGCCAGGAAGTCTCCAGCCAGCAGTGGTCACTGGGATAGGAGACAGGGATGAACCTTGTGGTGATAGAAGGCTCCAGGAAGCGGCTGGGACTTATCAAGCCCTTATCAATTACAGCAAGGCCTGGCGTGCTTACTGGACTCACTGATGTGGAGGTGGGGTTCAGAGGAGCCGCAGGGTCCAGCTGCCGTGATGACAATGTGGGGGGACTGGGACACAGTGGGCAGGATGGGTGACATCCTGTATCAGCGTGGGAGTCAGGGTGTGTCAAGCCTTGATGGGGGATGGAGAATGAAGGGGTGGGGAAGTGGGCATGAGAAGGTAGGAGTGGGTGGTCAGGACCCAAGCCTTGTTTAGGTCCCGAAGAGACAGCTGGAGGGATCACACATTCCAGGGCACTCTGGGAACCCACTGGTTGCACCAGGAGAGGCCCTCATAACCAGGAACAGGATATGCAAATGAGGTTCAGAAATCTACATCCTCTGGAACACCAGTGAGGGGGCTGGGGGCGTGGTCAGTGTGGAGCCCCACCCAGAAGCCCCCAGTGAGGGGCTGGGGGTGTGGTCAGTGTGGAGCCCCACCCAGAATCCCCAGTGAGGGGCTGGGGGCGTGGTCAGGGATATTGTCTTGTCAGCATTCACAAGACCCTGTGAGTTCTATGGCCTGATGTTCACACACTCATTAAAAGGTTCAAAGCCAACCCAAGGAGGAGGTTGGACACTTCCAAACCATGAAGATGGCACCTTGCTTTTAGAGATTGACAGGTGCAATTTTTTTTTGATAGTGTGGTGTGGGAGACCTTTAATGGCAGACAGACATGGGTTCAAATGCCCCAGCCTCTCCCCCATTTCCATTGCTGTGTTGCTATGTTGCCGTTGGAGCTCACTATCCAGCGCAATCAGTGGGTACAGTCACAAGGTGCCCAGGACAGAGAAGCGAATGTGGGCACCCAAAGTGGGTCCGCAGTCAATCCCAGCATTCCCGGAGGCAAAGGCAGGCGTATCTCTGTGAGTACGAGGCCAGCCTGGTCTGTAGAGCAAGTTCCAGGACAACCAGGACTGTTTCACAAAGAAACCCTAACTCAAAATCAAAACAAAAACAAAACAAATGAACAAAAAAAAAAAAAAAGGAAAGGAAAGAAAGAAGAAAAGGAAGAAAATAGAAGCCGGATCTCCAGGTGTAAGGAAGGCTCTGTGGAGCTGGGGTGGCCCCGGAAGTGGGGTGCAACATTGGCGCCATGTACAACCTGCTGACTGACTTTGCCTAGCACCCATGACCACCCTGCTAAAGATAGTTTTTCTGTTCTGAGCCCCAGATTTCACGGTCGCTGGTGGGACAGAGGAGGTGGGGGCATGAGGCCCTCTCTGAAAATGTGCCTGACAGGAAAGGCCTGTACTGTGACGGGCAGAGGGGGTTGGGGGGACCTGGGTGTCCTCAGAGTCCCTGAGCCAGAAATCCGGGACCATGCCCAGCTTTTCATATGGGCGTGGGGAATGTGAACCCTAGTTCTCGTGTTTGCTTGGAGCTGTCTCCTCGCTCCAGATGCAGCCATCTTAGCTTCTTTAGGCAGGACCATGCAGAAGGAGCGGTCCTTTCTGGGGTGACTTCCCCCCCCCCCCCCCCCC
>NW_004949196.1:240656-242078 GCF_000317375.1 Microtus ochrogaster
CCCCCCCCCCGCTTCTCCCAAAAGCCAGGAAAGAAATTCAGGACCCAAAAGTGTGAAAAACGTCCCAGGGTAGATGTCAGGCTGGGAAGGGTAGGTAAGCTCCTCCTGGAAGAGGCAGAAAGAGCAGGGACTCTGGACACCCCTCCCTGGGCAGTGACACCCTCCCAAGGGTCCTAAGACCATTGCTCTAATCTGGCTCCTGGGTGCAATGGTTCAGGCACTCAGGAAGCAGGATGAGGTGCCTGCCAGGGGGCGGGGAGTTGCCTAGAGATAGCTAGGCTGCGTACACCGCCCTCCAGCCCTCCTGCCTCCAGGGTAAGACTGGGTCCTCCTTGCAGAAGCCCTTTCCCTCCAATCTCAGTGACCTTGAATGTGTTTGAGACCTCAGAGGAACATTCCAGCTTGGTGGAGTTCTGATGGCTGCTGCCTTAGCTCACACTCCTTCTGCAACTATTGCAAATCTCTTCCCTCATAGAAAGTAGGACTGTGACATTTCTCCTATGGAGTGTGTGTGCCTGTCTGTCTGTAGTATGTAGTAGGAACTTGCCTACTATCATGAGTGAACGTGTGTACACTGTGAACAGGCTGCCTTTGGGATGACGGGGTCTCTGAGGTGGGAACCCTGCCTCTCACTTTGACCTTCCCTCCCTGTCTGTCTTTCACTCCATTCTCTTCTTTTCTGCCCCCCTCCCCATCTCAGAGCTGTTAAAAGTCACGAAGACACAGGAGCTGCTTCTCACAGGAAAGCAAATTGCCCACACCCCGTGGTCTAGTAATTGAATCTGCAGGCAGCAGGGATGGAATAGAGCAAGGGCTGGAAGGCGGAGACAGAGCAGTTGAGAGGGGCCTTTGCCAGGGGGGTGCTGGGTTCTGTCCCTCCAGTGTGGCTGAACCCGAAAGCAGTGAGGAGTCTGTGATATCATTGTCCCCAACCGCAGCTGCTCGCAGAAAGGCACAGTGTTCATCACCCATTCTAGCCCACAATGGCACCAGACACAACTCTTTCTATTGTATTTACTTGTTTGGTTTTTGGGGATCGCATTCCTCTGTGTAACAGATCTGGCTTTCCTGGAACGAGCTCTGTAGGCTAGGCTGTCTTCGAGCTCAGAGATCTGTCTGCCTCAGGAGAGTGCTGGGATTAAAGGTGTGTGCCACCATCACCTGGCTCGAGGAGAGTAGGTTTCCCCACCCACGTCAAGTCACACACTACGAACTCCCCTCTCCATCCCTGGCCAGATAAATAAGCATCACTCAGCATCAGCAACACTCTGAGAGACATAGTCAACACTTCCAAATTCTCTTTACATACACAGAGGCAAACCATCCATATCACAGAGCTCACACCTGGAAACACCATCTCCATCTAGATACCAACACATACACTCACCCACCCATCCATCCACCCACCCATCCATCCACCCA
>NW_004949196.1:242613-248489 GCF_000317375.1 Microtus ochrogaster
CCATCCACCCACCCATCCACCCACCCATCCATCATCCATCTATCAACCCATCCACCCACCTATTGACCCCCCTCCTCCAAGCCCCCATCTATCTTACTTCCATCCAGGCAGTGTCTTCGGCAGACACTGTCCATCACCTGAACAGCCGCCCTTGGGCTGGGTGTGCTGTTCTCAGACAAACAGGCCTGGGGCTCAGCTGAAGAGCTCACCTGGGCTAAGCACATGCATGTTAATCCCATCAGGAGCCATCCCACCAACACAAAGCACCGCTGCCCTCTCTTAGATTGGTCCTGGGGGGACAGTTTTTGCAGGAGTGGCACAGGAACGGCATGCTAAGGGGAGATGGATATTAGTGAAGTTCTGGAGTAGAGCCGCTGACCCTGTGGAGGGGACCTGGGACGGGGAGGGGGAGCAGGCTGGGTGAAGTTGTCGCTCCACTTTGATCTCTCTATATGCAGTGTAGAAAGTAAAAGAGGGAAAGGGAGCCAACCAGTGTGGGTGACAGGGAGAACAGTATCAGATCTTTGTCACCTGAAGTGCGACAGAGTCCAAGAGACCCCAACCCCAGGACGAAGAGACGTGAGAAGGGCAGCCACAGCTGCCTCTGCTCAGGTGGAGAAGTTGTGGTGGGTGAGGGGACCTGCCGAGCTATGTCCACACTCACTCCTTGGAGCCCCTGCGGATGCCAGAAGCGGTGGCCTGCATAGCTGGCTTCAGACCCCAGCCTGCTCAGCTCCCTGGGGCACCCTGACCAGCCCACAAGCCCCTATAACTGTCTGGATGTTCTCGATGGAGAAATGAGGGCATTTGGCCTACATGACTTAGCTGAGATTCCAGCTTGTTCCGGCCTCCCGCGGACAGAGCCATCAACTGCAGCAGCAGTCGGTGTTTATGAGCTGCCTGGGAGGAAGACGCAGCCCAGAAGAGAGCTCTGAGAGGAATATTCCAAGCAAAGGACAGCACAAGTACAAAGGCCCTGAGGCAGGGTGTCTGTCATTCCCCCAGGGCAAGAGTCTGCCCCAGGTCACGCCCCCAGCCCCTCACTGAGGGATGCTAGGCAGGGCTCCACCCTGACCACACCCCCAATCCCTCACTGGGGATTCTAGGCAGGGCTCCACCCTGACCACGCCCCAGCCCCCTCACTGGGGGAATCTATTAAAGGCATGCACTACCACCAGAGGCATCAAAGTCCAATGTTTCTGGACCCCTGGCTAACTGTCTTGTCTCCTCCGCTGGGATAGGAGTTTTCTCGCTCTCTCCTGCTCTCCCCATCCGGACTTCCAGGATGTCCAGGATCACAGACTGTAGTAGAGTGGCTGAATGAATAAATGAGACACTCAAGAGGGCTGCTGGGGGGGTAGTGTCAGGACCCTGGGATCAGGTCCTGTGGATCCCTGTGATTCTCTTTAAGCCGAGGGTCTCCAAGCCCCAGCTGCAGGAATTGTGAGGCAGAGAGGCACTCCCCACTCCACCACTGCCCCTACCAGCTGGCCCAGGGACCGCGGGCAAGAGGCTCATTTGCATATGCAGGTAATTGGTTTTGCAAATAGATCTGGTTCTTGAAGTTTGTAGATCAGCCATAAATACGTCTCCAGATGAGAGAGAAAGGTCACGGATGAATAAAAGAACAATTAAACTTTCTGGAGATTATTAAACTAAACAGAATTCTGGCACAGGATGGCCGTGGCTTGGGAAGGTGGAGGACGTGTGGGGTCCGGACTCTGCAGGGCCTAGGTGGAGTGGGACAGTGGGGTGACCTTCAGGACAGCAAGGAACCCCATTTCCCTGTAGAATCCTGACTGACAGCAGAGTGTGGGGGGCACCCCTGTCATTGCACCCCAGAGGCTGAGGTTAATTTTGAAGCTAGCCTGGGCTACATGACAAGACCCTGTCTCACAAAGGAAAAAAAAAAAAAAAACAAGCACAGGGGGCTGAAGAGATGGCTCAGTGGTTAAGAGCATTGCGTGCTCTTCCAAAGAACCTGATGGCTCACAACCATCTGTAATGGGGTCTGGTGCAAACAGAATATTGTATCCATAATAAATAAATAAATAAATATTTTAAAAAAACAAAAAAACAAGCACAAACCAGGCAAGAGATGCATTCCCTGAGTAAAGCACCTGCCTGCACCCAAACCTTGGGTTCCATTAGATCAAGAGGGTATCCTGAGCTACATATAGACTTCTAGGCCAGCCTGGGCTACATGGGACCCGTCTTAGAGTGACTTCTCCAGGCTGTGTGCCCAGAGCAAGCTTGACTGACACCTGACTGCCCGCGTCTGGGGAAGGTTCCGGTCTGATGGGTCCCTGTTTTGAAGTGGGAATCTCATCTCACTGGGTGTGATTCAATGTGGCAGCTGCTGTGAGCCTGGGGTGCTGCTGGTGCCTCCTGGGTCATCCTGGGCTCTTTGCCGTGAGCCAGCGACAGACACGAAATGGCCCCCTTGCCACCTATTCCCATTTTCCACCCACCAGTAGGAGAGAGAGCCAGGGAGCAGGGAGGGCAGGCAGCGTGTAGTCACACAGCTGTGGGGGAGGGAATGTTGGAGCAAAGACCTAAAGAATGAAGAGGGAACCAAGGGGGGGGGGCAGAATGGAGCCTCTAACTCCCAGAAGACAGCGGTGAGGCGCACCCAGGATCCAGTCCCCACTTTCTCCTTTGAGATTACTGAAGACTACATTTCCCAGCTTCCCTTGCGGTGAGAGGTCGTTTGACGTGAGGGGGGGGCAATTGAACTAGAAAAGGAACATTGTGCACAGCCCCAGGCTTTAACCTCCAAAGGTGCCGACAAGTCTCCCTTTTCTGTTTTTGTTTCCGCCACCACTAACGAGCTAGATGGTGGTCACGAGCTGAGCAGCCATTGTGTGCTCTAAGATGCAAGCTGGGGGCTGAGAATCAATCAGACTGGACCGGTTGAGCCCGCAAGCGTCTGTCAGTTAAACAGCAGTTGCAAGCACCCAAGGATTCTGATCCCTTCTGATGCTCATATTTTGAATTTTAGAATTCCTTCTTCCCCGCTGTACAGATTCTCTACGGTGGAAAGGGACCAGAGAGGTGAGTCAGCTGCCTAAGGTCACACAGCCAAGCCATCATCTGCAAACTGGGCCAGTGACTGCCTGGAACTGCCTGGTTGTAGTGCTTAGAGCAAGTCCTTGGTGCCGTCCACAGCATTGGCCCTCGGGGTGGACACGGGAGGATCAGGAGCTCAGGGGCATCCTCCGCTGCACAGTGAGCTCCAGGCCAGCCTGGGTTGCGTGTCCACCGCTATTTCTCCTAGTGGACCCATTTTTCAGGCATGGTGTTGGTTCCACATTATTAAGCCAAGTATTACGTGCCAAGTCCTACTCAGAGGAGCCAGGCCCAGGACTCACGGACTCAGGAGAGACCCGCAGTCAGCTGTGGTGAGAGACAGCCAGGACCACAGTGCCAAGCAGCTATGGGCAGAACATAACGGGAGGAGAGGGAGCCGCTGGCGGGACGGCCGGGGTGGGCACCGTCGCCATCCTGTCCCCTAGGCCAGGAGGGCAGCCAAAGTCCAGCTGAGGAACCCCATGGAGCGCGCTATTTTTAGCAACTCCTCCTCGGGATGCCTAATTGCTCTCTGCCCAGCCCCTGCCAGGTTCCCATGGAAACGCTGGGTACCGGTGCATCCTGGTGTCCCGGTCCACAGCTGCCAGCCCAGGGTCCCAGCCTGGGATTGCGCCAGGCCTCTCTCTCAGAGCTGTGCGGCCCAGGTGTAGCTGACCCCAGGCGGGGCCCTGAGCTTGAAATCTGGTCGGCCATAGGCGACCCAGCTCACAGGCCTCTCCCACCTCTTGGGGCTTTCAGTCCCAAGAGGCAGGACTGATTTCAGACATGTTTGAAGCACCTACTGTGTGCCAATCGGTACCCAAAGTGTCTTTGCAATGTATTTATTCATTTATTTGGCAATGTACTTATTTATAATTGTTTATTTTGGGACAGGGAATGTTTACATAGCCCAGGCTGTCTTGGAACTCGCTGTGTAGACCAGGCTGACCTCAAACTTAAAGAGATCCTCTCTGCCTCCCAAGTGCTGGGATTAAAGACATGCGCCACCACCATGCCCTGTTTGTCTTTTGTGCTTTTCTGAGGCTGACAGTCGTTAGGAAACCTGCTGTTCTTCCCAAGGACCCAGATTCTGGGTCCCACATCCTGTGACTCCAGTTTTGTGGGTTCGATGCCCTCTTCTGGCCGCCGCAGGTAACTACACCCCCAGTGCACAAACCCACAGCCGCGGTCTCCACAAAGTAAATCTACATAGTTCATCTCGTGGATTTATTGTGTGTGCGTGTGAGGTCACACGGTGTCTGTCCTGTCCCTGGCTCCTCAGCTCTCCTGTGGTGAGGCAGGTCAAGGCAGTATTTGCTGCTGACACGCGCCCTAACTCTAATGTCTCCTCCCCATTCCCCGCCATCTCTCAGTGGAAAGTCCCAGCCTACTGACCCACCTGGTCACATGACCCACTCAGGGGGTGCAGATGGGAGGGGGAAATATGTCCCTGAGCTCACAGCAGTGTCCCCAACACCCCCATGTTTCTTGAAAGGATACCCCACAGGTGGAGGGGACCCCATGGCCAGTTCAGGACACAAACCTGGCAGCCACTCAGCACACTGACCAGGAGTGAAGGATCCAGGTTACCCCCCCCCCCCCGCACGCCTGTGGCTGTCATTATCTCAAGATGAATTAAACATGAGACCTGTCTGTACAGTGTCTGGGACACAGTGGAGCCGGGCTCCTGCCTGCCAGAACACCTCATTTTCCATTCAGTTATCATGTGCGTAAAGGCTGAAGGAAGAGCTCCTTCACAGTGCGGCTCCGGGATTGAACTGAGGTCATCGAGCTTGGCAACAAGCCCCCACCAAGCCATCTCGCCGGACCTCGGTGTGTGTCAGACAGGTGGTTATGCACATGTCCTCAGGGTGGCTTGGAGCCTGTGGTGGCTGTGGACCCTGGTGATTTTGTCGACTGTAGGAGTCTGGGGGCCCAGCCCGCAGGCTTCCGGCCCCCTTGAAGCCTTTGGGAGGGAAATGAACTTGAAACTATAGAAACTTAAATAGCAATGTAACCCGTAAGAGGCCATCCACATAGGCTAGTGGCCATGGCAACAGGACTAGGCTTTTCATTTTTTATTATGTTTTTATTCATGTATTTGTGCCTCTGTATGTGTGTTTGACCAGTTGTCAGGGTCATGCTGCCTCAGTTTACACTCTGCACCATGTTGGGGATGGGGTTGTGATTCAGCAAGCTAGGGGAGGAGTGAATGGTGGGTCCCTCCCCTCTCTGTGACTCCACTAGGGAGTCACAGCTTGCCCTGTGCCTCAGTGGCTGCCCTGTGGCTCCAAGCCAGGTCGCAGCGTGTGTGTGTGTGTGTGTGTGTGTGTGTGTGTGTGTGTGTATAGGATTCCAGCCTTGACTGGAAGCTTGCTCCAGACGTGTGTTTTTCTGCCCTCAGGATCCATACCCACAGGCCCCAGAGAGGCTGCTGTGGCTCCAGCACAGGGAACAGACCCATGCTTCCCAGGCTGAATGGGCCGTCTTAACTTTTAAACAGCCTCAAGTTCAAACCCACCCTGCTCAGAAACTTAGACCCCAGCATTAGGAAAGTTCTTGTAAAACGGGGGTGATCACAGCCCCCCCCATACTCCTGTCGGGATGGAATGAGCTAAAGAAAGCATTTAACCACTGAGTGCAAACTCAGAGCTCAGACATGGCTCAGCCAGGGCTTGTAGCCAAAGCCCAACAGCCTGAGTTCAAACCCTGGACTTGCCAGGCGGTGTTGGCGCACGCCTTTAATCCCAGCACTCGGGAGGCAGAGGCAGGCGGATCTCTGTGAGTTCGAGACCAGCCTGGTCTAC
>NW_004949196.1:248589-253230 GCF_000317375.1 Microtus ochrogaster
CCACAGAGAAACCCTGTCTCGAAAAACCAAAAAAATAAAAAAAAGAAAAAGAAAACCCTGGACCTGACTCCTGCCGGCCAACCTCTGACCTCCACCGCCCTCCATGCCACCGTGAACAAGAACTTGCTTCCCTGGAAAGAGATGGGGAAGAGGAGCTGGTGGGAAGAGATGGGGGGCACTCAGGGGGTGCTGGGACAGATGGGGAGCCTAGCGATCAACCCTGCAGGCTTCTACTGCAGCTATTCCCCAGGCTCAGTGTCCCACACAGGAGTGGAGGTAGTAGAGAGAGCCTCCAGCAATCCTGCCCCAGGACCTTGGCATGTGCTGAGTTCGCTGTTTTCCCTTCTAGATATTTTCCCCAGATCCCTCTCTGCTCTCCTCAACACACGCCAGACACATGAGACACAACACTAAATTATCCTGCCTGCTTCTGTTGTAAGAGGAGCAGCGGGTTGCGTCCTGCTGCCCTGGCTAGCTTAACCCCCCAAATAACCACACCAAAATTGTATTAATTAAAACACTACCTGGCCCATTAACTCTAGCCTCTTACTGACTAACTCTCACATCTTGATCTAACCCATTTCTAATAATCTGTGTAGCACCATGAGGTCGTGGCTTACAGGGAAAGATTCTAACCTACGTCTGTCTCGGGCCAGAGCTTCACGGAGTCTGCCTGACTCTGCTCTTCTTCCCAGCATCCAGTTCTGTCTTCCCTGCCTACCTAAGTTTCTGCCCTATCAAAAGGCCAAAGCAGTCTCTTTATTCAACCAATGAAAACAACACATCCTACACGATGCTTCTTTTCAATTTTTGGCCTTTTTTGAAACAGAGCCTCAGTCATCTCTGGCTGACCCTGAACTCTTGTAGACCAGGCTGACCTCACTCACAGAGATCCTCCTGCCTCTGCCTCCCAAGTGCTGGGATTAAGGCATGAGCCATAATGCCTCTGCATCTAAATTCTTATAATTCAGATTGATCTTTGACCAGAGCCCCCTCGTTGAGGCTACAGAAGTTGAGAGAGGGAAAGTTGACTTCCCAAGGCAGCCCAGCCTCCTCCAAACCTGTGCAGATAGTGGTCTGGGCTGTGTCCAGCCATAATTAATTCTGAGTTCCTCCTATTTATCACAGAGCTGGGAGCCAAGTGCTACGAATTCCAGCCCAGAAGGAATCAGAGCATCTGGGGCCTGCAGTGACCGGAGCGGGATGGGGCAGCGTACCCCCACTGCTTGCTTCCTGAATCCCAGTCCAGACTGCAGGGGGAGAACATCCCGGATGAATAACAGTGTAATAAACACAGCTAGTTCCAGGACAGCCTGGACTACAGAGTGAGACTTCTCAAAAAAAAAAAAAAAAAAAAGTTTTAGGGAACATGAGTCATTTGAGATCCTCCCCCAAAAGGTGCTTTTGGAGATACAGGATGCAAGCCCAGGCTCCGGATCCCCCGAGTCAGCATCCTGAAGAACTGTTGCCAGTTTGAGGCCAGGCTGGGCTACAGTTACAAACCTGGATCAAAATGAGCAACAAAATTAAAAACTAAACACAAAGGAAAAGAAAAATGTTAAAGGTGGAAGTGGGGTTAAAGGGTAAAGGAAAGCCGGGCAGTGGTGGCTCACGCCTTTAATCCCAGCACTCGGGAGGCAGAGGCAGGCGGATCTCTGTGAGTTCGAGACCAGCCTGGTCTACAAGAACTAGCTCCAAAACCACAGAGAAACCCTGTCTCGAAAAACAAAAAAAAAAAAAGGGTAAAGGAAACCGTGCAAAGGTCCTGTGCCACCCCAAAGAGGCTCAGTGCGAGAGTGAGGTTTAGGCTGGGTGTCACTTAAGATTAGGCCATGCCTAGAAACCCCAAAGGAGGGGTGGGATGACCTCCAAGAAGGGGCTCCACCCTAACTGCACCGCAGCCCCTCACTGGGGGATTTTAGGTGAGGCTCCACCCTGACCACGCCCTCAGCCCCTCACTGGGGATTCTAGGCGGGGCTCCACCCTGAAGGCGCCTCCAGCCTTCAGTAGTTTTTGAAAACTGTACAGATGCGCTCAGACACAGAAACAGACAGATGAATGTCCATAGTCAGGCTGCTGTCCCTGGTAGCCCCGCGGCGTCTCCAGCCAATGCTCTGACAGCAGAGCGAGCACTGTGGAATCCACCCTCCTCCCACGCTGACGGTTGGCCGGCAGCCAGCGTGTGTGCGTGGGCCCCTCCCTGAATGTCACATGCCTCAGTGAGACCAGAGAGGCTGCCAAGTCTCACCGAAACTTCCTACCCCAGCCAGGGCTTGCTGGCTGGGTGGGGTCTGAGGCTCGCCAAGCCCTGGAGGGAGAATGGGCAGCTGCCTGGATCACCAGAAGTAGAAATGGTGGGGGGTGGGGGAGACGGACATGGACACACAGCACAAATACACTGGGAAAGGGAGTGGCACCTGCTTCTTCTTCTTCAGTCTTTTTTTATTTGAACATGTCGAAAATGCCCCTATACCTAGAGCCCAGACTGGATGACCTTGGGGCTCCAGTTCACCAACGAGCCTGACACCACCTGGTCTCATGACTCAGGTCTAGGCCAGCAGCTCAGTGCTGGCATAGCAGGGCCGGGTGTGGGGGGGACTGGTGGCTATTATTGGAGTATCAAGAATGGCTATGTAAAAATGGGACACTGAAAGTAGGCCTTTGTAGGATATATAGGAGTTCGTACATTAAAAAAAAAAAAAAAAAGCAGAGGGACCTATGGCCAGAATTCACGGGGACCTCAGGAGGCAAGGAGCAAGCTGAGCTTGTGGACCAAGCATGCTTAGCAGCCTGACTTACACCACACCTCCCAGGGCCTGGAGCCTCCTGGGTGGGTCACATGTTCTGTCCACCACGGCTTCTGATGACTGTTTGAGAAAGGGCACAGGAAGTCAGGAATTCGTGGCTTTGGGACCTCAGGGCAGACCCAGAGCCTCTGTGGGCCTTGGTTCTACAAAAACAGGATGCAGGGAACCCATCTTGCTGTGTGCATCCACCTCAGGCTGGGAGGCCTTGGATCAAAGCCGGGAGTTGGAGGAGGAAGGGAGAGAGGGAGGGAGGCTGGAGGGAGGGAAGGCCGCTGGATAGGCACCAGGGGACAGGCCCTACATTATTATTTCTGAACACACCAGGGCTGTAGGGCTTAAGGAATGAGTGGTGATTTGCATGTGATTTGCATTCAATTTACATAGTGTTTGTTAAATGTCAAAATGCTTTCTCTCGCCCCCCCCCCCCATGCCAGCCCTTTCCCCCACCAGTTATACCCCATGGCTGAGGCCACGGAATCCCCCCCCCCCGCAGGGACTATGGCTACCCTCACAGCCGAGCAAAGGAGACTGGGGGGGAGGAAGAGACCCCGGAGGCCCAGGCACACTTGTGCATGCCCAGTAGCCCAGCTCCCCAAGGCCAAGACTCAGTCCCCACCTCCGCACCCTGAGGCCTGTACAACTCTTAATTAGGGCATATTGTCTTCTGGGCCCACCATGCAGCCCACAGCATGGGGGGGGCCTCCCGAAGGCTCAGCACAGCACCCCAACCCTGGGCTGTGGAGGAGAGCACCCACAGTCCGTGGCAGGTCACTTTGCACATGCGTAGGCTCATCGAGTCCCCTCAGATCAGAGTCTCCTTGGTCATGGCCCCAGCAGATCCTCCTGTAGCCAGAACCATTCTGAGCTGGAGCCCTGTGGGTCACCAAAGAAGGAACTGTGCCTGTTGATGGAGGGCTTCCTGGATGAGGGCACAGCCGAAGATTCAGGTGGTGGAGGAGGCTCCCAGGGGAGGGAGTGGTCCCAAGGCCATGGAGAAACCGTAAGACTCCTTGCTGGTGGACTGGACAGCATCTGGGAGGCAGTGGGCATCAATTGGGCCCAGGTGTCACATCTACCTGGGAGCCCAGCACCTGGGTCTGCAAGGAACATGTGGTCCCAGTGATGTGAACCAGCAACTTTCAGCCAATGACCCTTCTAACCCTTTCCCAATGGCCTGGATCTGGGTATGGATGGGGAGTGCAGTGGTCACCCAGGACCTTTGGAGACCTTCTCCTGTAGGCAGCCATAGTGCTTGAAGCCCCCTGGTGGACGCCACAGGAATTGCAGGCAAAGCTGCCTTAGTGCACCCTGGTGGTTGTTACAGGAATTGCAGGCAGAGCACAAGCAAACATCCTGCCACCCAAGTGTGGTCAGTCTGGGCATGCATCACAGTGAGGCCAGAGGGGAGCAGGGAATTTCGCAAGGTCACACAGCAAGTTGGCGGCAATAGTGCCAAGCCAGCATTAGGAGGTGGGAGAGTAAGTTCAGTGTCTCATAGGCCCTCAGTTTTCCCATCTGTGGATTCTACCATGTCTAAGGTGTCCATTTGAATGGTTTACCTGGAATAGGGCTGGGCTCCCAGGAAGACAGAAGTGTGCCGCCCCCGGCCTAGTTTGCTCCTTCAGCCAGCTTGCGTCCCAAAAATCATGGCTCCAACTTGGACCCAGTTACCTGAGGGGTCACAAAGAAAGATACAGGTTAAGACAAAAGCAGCCACCGCTGGGTTTCCTTTCCAGGCAGCCCGGGGTTCAGCTAAAGTGTTTGTACTCATGAAGACACCACCTGGTCTCACTAGAGACACTCTGACCAGTGTTGTCGTGGTCGTGCGCCCCCG
>NW_004949196.1:253820-276910 GCF_000317375.1 Microtus ochrogaster
TCAGGTCCCCAGTACAGGTTCTCTCCCTAATCACCTGGGGTCGCTGAGCAGCAGCAGGACCGAGCCGTCCTGTAGGCGCGCCTCGCGCACCGTCTGGTGGTCTGGCAGAGGCCTAGCGTTGTAGTAGAAGGTTCTGCGCCACGAGCTCACGCCCTGGCCCACCAGCTGCGCGCGCAGGTCGCTCAGCGTGTCGCGGGGCCGCACGGTCAGTGGCAGCAGCAATGCCTCGTCGGCCAAGTGCACCTTGATGTGGTAGCGCTTCCAGCGCGACAGCCCGCGACGCAGCCCCTCCATGGCCGCCGCCAGCCTGAGACTCCGCAGGCCAGCTCCTGCCAGACCGGCTAGGCCACCCGCCCCCGCCCCTCCACCCCTTCCCAGGCACGCCCTGCTGCAGGAGCAGCCCACGGGGGCGGAGAGGGGAGGGAGGAGGGCTGGTGACGTTTGTTGGCTCTGCTCCGGCCTCCACTGCAACCTTTCCTGTCTTTGCACAGGTGCTAAGGCCCTGGGGCAGAGACCACAGAGCAGGAGAGACCCTGGTGTGTTGGAGAAGCTAGGAGTTGGCCCTGTTGCTGGAGTGGAGGGAGCGAGGCTAGAGAGAGAAGAGGAACGAAAGGAGAGCAGTGTAACCTGCACACCCATTACCAGAACTTTCTCCCTAATCTACACTGCACTGCCTATGGGTTGGTGGAACCCAGAGAAACTTCAGTCTTGGGCCTTCGCCATCCCTGGTCCTCTAGTTGGGGACAGGGGACAGATTCTCCAGCCTATGTGGTCACGGCCTTAGTAAGGGGGACAGATCCCATCTGGGTTGGGCTGGGAGAATATCATTCATGAGGCTATTGGAGCTAGGGCTTCAGGGGATGACTAAAAGTTCACCATTCCCAACTGTCCACAGTTACCACCTAACACAGTTCAGCAAGGGCCCAGTGGGAAAAGGGGTCGTCCCAGCCTCCTGATCCTCGCAGCCCTTTTTGGGGATGCCAGAAGCATCTCATCTCAGGGCGCTTACCCAGCATGCAGCATGCGTCTTCCTTGCCTGCCCCACAGGATGGAGCAGTTTTCCCTCTGACACAGACTCGGGGTTGTCATGGGCAACCTTGTCTCTCCCTGAGCCTCTCAGTGTCTCTGTCCACTTGGCGCCTTGTAAGACGATGTTGTCACAAGTCTCCTGACACACACTCACCCAGGAATGGCTCTGCCGAGAGAACACTCTAGAAGGTGTTAAATTTGATTCCACGGAGAAAAACAAATAAAACATTCTAAAAATCCAGCACCAGTGACATTTTTGTGTACTTCAGAGGTAGGGGGAGTCCCTGAGAGAACAGGGCTAGCCTGGTCTATAGAGTGGGATCTTGACACCCCCCCCAACAAGGAAAATACACAGGAAAATCATACATCTCAGTGTGCTGTGTTGGGTGACATTAAATCCAAGAGGCTCTAATTACGAGATTAATAGCTGACAACACCTACACCCAAACACTTCACACAGGGGAACAGGACAAAGCTGACGAAAACCCATGACAGTCGACACCTAAAGCCTGACTTCACAGTATATAAAGTTTCTGGAAATCAACAAGAACCAATAGTAGATTAAAGAAATGAACAGAAGCCGGGCGGTGGTGGCTCACACCTTTAATCCCAGCACTCGGGAGGCAGAGGCAGGCGGATCTCTGTGAGTTCGAGCCTGGTTGACAGAGCTAGTTCCAGGATAGTGAAGGCTACACGGAAGTACCTGTGAATCAAGAACCAACACCACACTGTACAGTAGGAAAAGGGGAACTGTTAAAGTGACTTCTTGAAAAGCAAATTCAAATGTCCAAGTTTGCTGCCGCCGCCTGGGCCACAACATAAAGCCACGATCCCTCCAAAGAGTCAAAGCACAGACAACTGTCTCAGCTCAGGTAGCCTCCACCCGCTGCAGCCCCCATGGCCCTGGCCCTCGCTGTAATCAATGGGTCCCAGTGGGTTTGATGGAGCACAGGTGTGATGGAAACAGGGCAAAACCCTGTCTTGAAACCAAACAAACAACGAAAACCCAAACCACAAAAAGCTTGTAAAGGGCCTTAAATTCCAACACTGGAGGGGCGGGGCGGGGAGCAGAGACAGGCAGATCTCTGTGAGTTCAAGGCCAGCCTGGTCTACAAGAGCTAGTTCCAGGACAGGCTCCAAAGCTACAGAGAAACCCTGTCTCAAAAAAAAAAAAATCAAAAAACAAGGGCTGGAGAGATGGCTCAGAGGTTAAGAGCACTGGCCGCTCTTCCAGAAGTCCTGAGTTCAATTCCCAGCAACCACATGATGGCTCACAACCATTTGTACTGAGATCTGGCGCCCTCCTCTGACGTGCGGGCATACATCGAGGCAGAATGCTGTATACATAATAAATAAATCTAAAAAAATCAAAAAACAAAAACAACTTGGAATGGAATCCAAGGCTGGGCATACAGTAGGGAAATGACAACCTTAACTGGAGGATTCTAGGCGGGGCTCCACCCTGGCCACGCCCCCAGCCCCCTCACTGGGGATTCTAGGCAGTGAGGTTGGGGGCTCTTTCAATACAAACCACAGATCCCACCCACACTGGTCTACTTTGCTGTGTGACTGCAGGATGCAGACTCAGTCACTGGGCTGAGGATCCTGGCTCAGACAGCTGTGTGGTCCCTGTGTGGACAGTCAGACCAGGGCACAGTGCACCTACTGAGTCATTCACATTCAACCTACAGCACACGGGAAAACTGAGCTCTAGCAGGGGCAGTCGGTGAGTGGGTGACCAGGTCCCCACATCCCCACCCATTATCCATATGCCGAGCTCTTGAGTGTCACTCATGGGGACCTACTGATAGGGACCCACTGGTTATGGTTACAGCGAGGGCCAGGGCCATGGGGTCTGCAGCTTTTTCCTAATTAAAAAAAAATACGTTTACTTGCGTGTGTGTGTGTGTCTGTGTGTGTGCTTGCACACGAAAGGCAGAGGACACCTTGTGGGATGGAATTCCCGTTGTCAGGCTTGGTTGTTAAGTACTTTTTCTCACTGAGCCTGCCCAATGCCTCCCCTCATTTGTTATCATAGTTATTTGTGGGGGGCTTCATGTAGCCCAGACTTGTGATGTAGCCAAGGATGGAGAGCAGCTCTGGATTCTGAGTCTGGCTCAGGCCAAATCTCGCTGGATCTCGGGGCCTCCAGAGACTTTGGGTACAGGGGAGGATCCACACTAGCCACCACCAAGGTCCCAGGGTCTCAGGCATTGGGGACTCCTTGGCACAGTGTGGCTCTTGGGCGCCACCTTGTGGCCACGCGGAGAAGAAGCGGTAGGTCTGAAAACGAGCCCCGCCCCCTCAACAGGCCTGTGCCTGTGTCTCTCCCTTCTACCTTTTTTGTTTCTTTTCTTTTCTTTTTTCTGACCTCGAACTCTCAGAGATCTGCCTGCCTCTACCTCCAGAGCGCTGGGATTAAAGGCATGCGCCATGCATTACCATTGCCCGGCTTTTTAAATTTTATTTTATTATTTTTATTTTTCCGAGACAGCGTTTCTCTTTGGAGCCTGTCCTGGAACTCACTCTGTAGACTAGGCTGGCCTCAAGATCTGCTTGCTTCTGCCTCTGGAGTGCTGGGATTAAAGACATGCAAGGTAGCATCACAGAGAAAACATCCTTCAGTCCCTCGCCTCCAGGGCTGAAGCCTGTTGTGGGTACTGCCTAGGGCGCCTGCATACGCTGTTCCCTCTCTGGGAAGACTGTTCCGGCTGGTCACCTCTAGGAAGCCAAGTGGCAGATGTGTCACAAGAAGCATTTGGGGGCTGGAGAGATGGCTCAGCAGTTAAGAGCACTGGCTGGTCTTCCAGAGGTCCTGAGTTCAATTCCCAGCAACCACATGGTGGCTCACAACCATCTGTAATGAGATCTGGTGCCCTCTTCTGGCCTGCAGAGTACTGAGAATACTGTATACATAATAAATAAAATAAATCTTTAAAAAAAACCAAAAAACAAAAAAACAAGAAGCATTTGGAAGTGAATGACAGACAGAACAGCGAGGAACATGTGAGAACCCCAGCTCATGGTCACTCTGGTGACCCCAGGAACAGGAAGTGGAGACACTGAAAGCCACTCTCAATACTTGGTCATGCCTGCAGAAAGACCAGTGCCTCCTGGGAGAGCTATTCCACTGGCTCCTCCTGGCTTCTCAGTCCCATGGGGAGGGTGGGACGGGTCTAGAAGGCATGAGACACCTTTGGTGGCTTTGGCATGCTGGGGGCTGGAGACAAGGGCCTTGCTAACACGACATTATAGATGACAGCTGGAACTCACAGCCCGACAACACCTGCTTGAGCAAGGAGCTAGGAGCCAGTTTGTTGGACAGGGTGTTCTGGAATCCATGGACCTGCCTTCGCTGCCTGGATGATGGTGTCACGGACCGGACCATCAGGGAAGCTCCCTCCCACAGCGGATAGGAATGAACAGAGACCCACAGCTGGACAAGGTGCAGAAAGTGAGGTCGAGAGTGCAGCATAAATGGGAGGTCTCCACCACACCTCAGAAAGTCTACCTGAAAACTGTCTTCCAGACACAACAGGACTGACACACAGGGGAAAGACTGGAGCTCCCACCCTACTGAAGAAGCTGTCTCCAACTGATACCGTGGGAGAAGGAAAAGCAGCTTTCTTCAATGAATGTGCTGATTTATTAACCACACACCAGGGCAGGCCCCATGCCCAGTAGCTGGCCAACATAAAACGAACCCAACAGTCTATTTTGCTTTCCTTGAGAATTGTTTTGGGGCTTATTGGTTGTTTACTTGCATGTTCTGTTTTTTGACTTTGTGGTTTTTCTCTGTGCCTGTGTTACTGAAGAACAAAAAAGAACAAAGTTCAACAGATGGCAGGGGAAGACATGATCAAATTATATTGGATGAAAAACATTCCAGCCAGGTGGTGGTGGCGCGCACCTTTAATCCCAGCACTCAGGAGGCAGAGGCAGGTGGATCTTTTGAGTTTGAGACCAGCCTGGTCTACAGAGTGAGTTCTAGGAGTCAGGACTACACAGAGAAACCCTGTGTTGAGCTCCCTCCAACTCCCCAAAAATAACCCGAGGCAGGAGCCATGATAAGGTGTGGAGCCCTGCCTAGAATCCCCCAGTGAGGGGCTGGGGGTGTGGTCAGGGGTAGAGTAACAGATGCCTGGAAAGGTGTAGGCAAGAAGCTGAGACCAGGATCAAGGGATGCAGGTTAATTCCATAAGGAACTGTGGATATTGTGTGCAGCAAGCTCAAGAGGTAGGTCCCTGAATACTTGTTCCGAACCAAGTGACATTAGTATGTGGCCAGGGCACCCGGTCAGTCTGAAGGGACAGGGACTGGGTTATGTGACTTGCTGCCTGGGGGGTAACCAGCCTGATTGACTTCAGTGTTAACTAATTCTGGTGTCCCCAAGGACTGCGACACACCTGTCACTAGCCACAGTGAGGTGTTCCTTTTGTCCTAGAACTTGGTAATGTAATCCAGGCTGGCCTTGAACTCTCATGTATGCCATGACACCCAGTGACCAGATGTCTTAAAAATAGACTGTACAAGGTACACTGGCAAAATATCCCCTCCGTTTCATGATACCCCACTGTAACCCTGCACCCGAGGGGCAGGCGACAGGGATGGGGCAGGGACAGGTCAGCCCAGCACTTCCGCTTCTCAGCATTTAAGCACTTGCTGTATGTGAGGCACCATAGGCCTTTGGGCAGTTTAACAGTCCTCCAGTAGGCAGGACAGCGGCACATGTAGGAGGGCAGGGTTGCGAGTCTGAGGCCAGCTGGCCTATGTGGAGGGTGGGCTCCTTTAACACTACCCCACCTTAGCTTTTTCAGGACAAAGCTTGGAGGCAGGAAGCTCATTCTCAAGTTTGGGTGGTCATGTCCACCACCCACCTGCTGAGGATCCTATCAGTCTCAGCGCAACAAAGCTATGCCCGCATTCCACACATCCTCTCCCAGCTTCAAGCACCCACAACGCCACTTTTTTGTGCCCGAAGATTGCAAGGATGTCCATGAGTGGGCCCTGCAGTCTGCATCTGGTGTCTGGCTTGTCCTAAGTAGTGTCCTTGAGGTCTGGGATGTCCTGACTGGCCTAAACAGGTCTTGCCTCAGCCTCAATGCTGTTACTGGGATGCCATGTGGACCGCTAACCCAGCCAACAGAGCTGGAATTGCTGACGTGCTCAGCAGGCCCCAGTGCAACAAGGAGCATGTTCCGCCTGCCTCCTCACTCTTTAATAAAGCCGCAGCAAGGCTGACATCCCAGGGGACCAAATACAGCCTCGGGGACAGACCTTGCTGGCCTGAGGTATGGCAAGATGCGCTCTGGCAGGCTGAGGAACACAGAGGCAGGCTTGGTGTTGGGTGAGCACAAGGATCTTCAGAGATGGCCCAAGGCAAGCTGGACAACTCACTGTGGCCCAGAGAACCCAGTGAATTCATAGTCAGTTTGTGGTGCGGTCAACTGCTCAGGAAAACCCAATCTGACCCTCAGTCACCATGCAGGGACCTCTTACCCTCGTGCCATGGTCACAGGGGTTTGGATGCTCACAGCTGAGCCTGTGATCAGAGGGATGGGAATAGATGTTGAGGTGAGTTGTTCTGCAGCTAAAGCCTGGCTGACACTGCCTGACTGGGTACCATCAGGCTGTGGCTTTTCAAGGCCTTTAGGGAAAGCCATCTCAGGTTTCTGTACCAGGTCTAGATGAGGAAAGGTGGCTGATGGCTCTACAGCTGTCCCTCAACACCACAGCCCTTCCTCACCACACCCCTATCCTTCAAAATATGTTTGTGGCTGCCCCTGGAGCTCTTAAGCACTACAGGCCAGCTACTATGGACACTTCTCCAGCAGTTGGTTGACACAGAAAACTCCCAGAAGCCCAGATGTGGCTCTGCCAGGAGAACCTGTCAACCCAACCTCACAGCTAGAGGCAGGTCTGGCTGAGATTCCAATTTCGCCACGCCTGAGGCTAGGCCCTGAGCATGGGCCAAGAGCAGGGATACAGCTGCAGCCACAGGAGCTGGGCGGGATGAAACAGGCCATTCGAGGGGTATGGAATGCCTGACAACAGATCCCTTGTCTTACAAATGGCAGAATAGGACATGTTTATTAAAAACACCAGGAGAGTGAGTTCACACAGACACGTGGCAGAATCTGCGACTGCTGGTGGTGCCATTAAGTGCAAAGTGGCTTGAGCTACAGCCTCTGCCTCCATGGAGCGGCAGGGTTTGGTCCACGGCAACTCAGTAGCGGCGGGTGAAGTGCGGGTGAAGGTGGGGGTGGAGGACTCTGCCACCCTGGTCCTGGCTGGTCATGCCACCACCTTCTAGTCCACCAGCGGGTATCACATGGCCCTGGGAATGTCCACCATGTGCAAAGCTGCTTTGCCTAGAAAAAAGGTAGATGGTTTGCAATGGTCAAGCCTGGTACTACAAGGTGCCACCTTGCAGAGAACAGGACCCTATACAGTTCACTCTCAACACCAGACAAGCCAGTGTGTAATCGTGCAGAGGGAGGGAGAAAGGAGAAGACAGTGGCTGGCATTGCAGCCTTCTTACCCAGTCATGCCACCCCGGCCTGCCGCCACATGTGCATGCCCAGGTCCTGCAAGGCCCCGCTCGGCACCTGTAGGACAAATGGCTCTGTAGACTCTGCCTGTACTATGGACCTGGTGCTCATCCACCCCTAGCACCCCCCCTTGGTACCTCGCCACCGTATGTGCTCATGGCCTGTCGTGTTTGTGTCCACAGCACTGTGCCAGGCTGGAATCTGCTGCTCCTCCAACCGTGAGTTGTGCTCTGCCCATTCTCTGCCGACTCTGACAAACAGAACATGGCTGTCCCCACTCACTTCCCATCACACTAGAAAGAGCCCTGATCCAGGGCATCTTCAAAGATGGGACTGTGGCCAGAGGTGGGCAATTAAGGTGCCAGGCACCACCAGGGAAAGGAGAGTCACCAAGACACCCACACTGTAAGGCCACAAGCAGTCACAGTGGTTCATGCTGTGACAAACACATGGGCAGCAAATGCTGGCAGCATGACCCACAGCTGACAGAGGGCACGGCACACTGTCAATGTGTGAGAAAATGGCAGTGCCCACAGTATGTTATTTTGTGGTAGACAGGACCACCCCAAACACACCACAGAATAGAGGGGTCTCAAGGACAGTATTCAGTGAGACCCAGACACAAAGGGGCACACGTGTGTCTGTGTGTGCGTGTGTGTGCATTATGTCTGCAGGATTGAAAGCACCTGGGATGGGGAACACAGCCAGAAAGGTGGATTCGTGGTGCACAGTCCAGGTGGGTGACGTGTAGGCTGCTGGGGCATAGTTTTCAGTATGAAAACACTCCACTACAGGCTCCACTGAGGGACAGCAGACAGCGTGGAAGCCAGCCTGTGCTCCACCTCAAACCACCTGTCCCCTCCGTGAGCACCCAGAAGCCACCCCAGGCTCTTCCTGCAGAAGGCA
This sequence comes from Microtus ochrogaster, assembly GCF_000317375.1. Lineage (NCBI taxonomy): Eukaryota > Metazoa > Chordata > Mammalia > Rodentia > Cricetidae > Microtus > Microtus ochrogaster. The sequence continues at coordinate 262,307 of NW_004949196.1, forward strand.
CTTACCTGGGGGTAGGGGGCAGGCCTTGGCCTTCCTTCACCTTGTCAGAGCCGTAGCCACACCAGCTGTCCCGGGAGTCCCAGCTGTGGTGCTCAAGGGTGGCTCCGTGGCTGTGGTGGTCATCTAGGTAGTGCTGCAGGAGGGCACGGGAGAGACAGGGGTGTTTCCTGGGGCCCATGTACACACAGGGCCCGGCTCCAATACTCTACCAAGCCTCTGTCCCCACTGAGCCCATGTCCCCTAGATGTCCAACAAAGCTGGGTGGCAAAGTACCTATGAGGCAGCTCAGCCTGTGCACACCCCACTGGAGCTCTCTTGTTGACCAAGGAACAAGGGACACTCAGGGGACAAGCTTTTCCAAAGCCCTGTCTTGACCTAAGCCCATCCCACAGGACCCTATCTCCTCTCTGGAGACTCAGACCATGGTGTATTCTCCTGATACTCAGCACACAGCTCAACTGGAGGGGCAATGAAGGTCCCTAGGGCAAAGACACCGAGTTCCCAACTAAGGGGCAATTGAGTTGCTGTTCCTTCCCCAGCAGGGGCCACAGGTGACCACTGCCACTCACCTGCCCATCACGTTCCTCCATTCCTGGTCTGGATCCATCTCTCCTGCAAAGGGAACAGGGCAATGATATGGGAGCGCATGGGAGTGGGGTGGAGGCAGAAGTCTCCCTTGGGGACAAGTTCTGTATCCCCCTTCCCCATCAGCATCTCTGTCCTAGGAATACAATGGCAAGGATGGGACTATTAGACGGAAGGCTCTTCTCTGGAGGTGGGAGCCAGGGCAGAACAGGCAGCAACAATCTCCATAAAGCCCGAGACCCAGGATAGCGGTCTTGCGCCTACAATGGACAGGGGTGAGTTGATCTGGAATACAGACAGCCTGAGGAGCCGGAGTAACAGCCCTGACAATACCCCAGGAAAGGGGGAATACAGTGTGAGCGCAGGCCCAGGATGCACTAGCACCCTCTGAGAGGCACGAGGGGCCTTGGCAGTTAAGACAGCGGAGCCACTGTGTGGGTACAGGGTGTCTGGTGTTCCCTGGTGATACCTGCAGTTTTCCTGGAGGTCCCAGGAAGCAATGAGCTTTTCAGAGAGCACTAGGACCCACCTGCCACACCTGATGACCCTGGGGAGCAGCTGCAGGGGAGGAACTGACCTGTCTATGACATGTTCCTGGTAGTGGCCACGCTCCCGGTGGTCAAAGTCGTGGAAGTGGTGATCCGGCCGTGGGAAGTCTCGGTACCTGTCCTCCATGGCTGCACGCTTCCCTTCAGGCCAGTAGCTGTCCTCTCTCCTGGTTTGGGTTTTGCAAAAATACTTCATTCAAGGTGACAGCAGCAGCATCCAGTACTCAATGGTGCTGTCACCTCAGGATGGAGGCAGGCTGCTGGGAGCGGGCTATCACCAGCACCACAGGCATGAGCAGTGCTGAATCCCCTGCCTCTTCCCCTGTCAACCTATCCCCTGGGGCTCTGTGAAAGTGATGGGAATCACAGGTGCCTGAGCCTCCTCCAGGCTCCCTCAGCACGCCTGCAGTGACTGTCTACTGGCTCAGAGTCGGCAGCATCTTGCTCTCTCCATGGCCTCTCACTGCCCATGAATACAGGATGCATGCAGGGTGGCCACAGCAGAGAGCAGGCCAAGGAACAGCACCACATGGCTTTCCATAGAGGAGGCAGCACCCGGCCATGGCATGACACTTACCGGGCTTCTAGATCATAGGGTCTGCGCAGCGCCCGCCGCTCCTGCTCAGCCCGCAGCTGCTCTTGCTGCCGCCGTAGCTCCTCACGCTCACGCATAATGCGCTGCTGCTCCTTGCGCCTTTCACGCTCCACACGCATACGCTCGCGTTCCAGCCGCTCACGTTCCAGCCGCTCTCGCTCTAGTCGCTGCCGCTGGCAATGGAGCTGCAGCCGTTCCCGCTGTATGCGTGCCTTCTCGCGCCGCTCCTGGAAGGCGTCCAGTCGCTGTTCGCGCTCCCGCTGCTCCCGCTCCCTGCAGGCAGGTGGCCATCAGCCCAGACAGCAGGCTGCGGCCTCAGCCAAGCCCTCCCCATCAGGACTCGGCAGAGGCCAAAGGTCCTCTGTCAGCCAGGCCTTGGTCTGCTTTGCCAGGAACACGCCCTGGTTCTGAGGGACACTACTCCTTACACCCTCTGATGGTGCCAGGAACCATTTCCAACCTTAGACAGGAACTAAGGCAGGCTAAGCCAGTGCCCCCACTCACCGTCGACGCTCCGTCTCCCGGATCTCGCGCTCTCGCTGTCTCTGGCGCTCACGCTCCCTCTGCTCCTTGATTTTGTCAAAAGACAGGATGTCTCTCTTCTCCGGGCCCTCTGATTTGCGGTCCTGACTTTTGGAGCTCTGCTGACCAGAGTGACTTAGTCAGAACTGAGTGGTGTGCAGAGGGTTAAGGTCCTGCCATGAGCTTTGGTGGTTGGCCTGGCACATGCCATCCTGCCTAGCTTCACTGCTCATAGCAGTGATGGGACATCTGAATTCAGCCTACGCTAAACCGTGGGAGGGCAAGTTCAAGGCCAGCCTAGGATACAGAGAGCTCATACCGGCTCTTCTGGCTCTGTGATTTTTTTTTTGTTTGTTTGTTTGCTTTTTTCGAGACAGGGTTTCTCTGTCTATCCTGACTGTCCTGGAACTCACAAACACTGCCTTATTTGACTCCTAATTGCTGGGGTCAAAGACCTGCACCACCACTGTCTGTCTTTTTTTTGTTTGTTTGTTTTTTGAGACAGGGTTTCTCTGTAGCTTTGAAGCCTGTCCCGGAACTAGCTCTTGTAGACCAGGCTGGCCTCGAACTCCCAGAGATCCGCCTGCCTCTGCCTCCTGAGTGCTGGGATTAAAGGCTTGCACCACCACTGCCCGGTGCACTGTCTGGCTCTTATCCTTAGCCTCTGAACTGCAGAGTCTGGCTCTTATGGCAAGGATGTTTGTGGAAGGCAGGGTTGGCCAAAGCCCCACAGACCCTGAGGTCAGCACCAGCATTTCCAATTAGGAACAACCAGAAAGCTCTGAATTCAGAGGACCAGGCAGGCCGGCAGCTCACGGGGATCCCTGGGCTGCTCCACATGCATGTAAACAACAAGGAAAATGACAGAAGTGGGGTTTTGGCATAAAGCTAGCCATGAGCTATGAGGGGCTCCTGCCCTCATGCTTCTACAGTGTGAGTGTCCTGCAGTTACACTGATTGTCGCCCCACTCCATGGTCTTTGTGGGGGCAGTGCTGGTTTTAGGATTGTACTTGGGGTTCAGAGGGCAGCCCTGAGAGCTATGGGCGCTTCCAGTCAAATGCTCACTTACACCCTGCACCAGTGGAAACAGCAGGCACTGCCATGTGAGCCTGCACTCATCACTGGATGCACCCCAGCCCTGTGCCTGGTGGACCACAGTGTGCTAGCCTGGCTTTTTTGGATAGATAGTTCCAGAGTGAAGTCTTAGGCAGGCCCATACACCTCCCTGGTGCCACCAAAGACAAGGTCCTACTTTCCTTTGGGTTCACTTGGCACAAGGCCAACAGCAGAAATAAACATGTCATCATTACACTAGACTATGCCGGATGGGCCCATCTCTGCCAAGGCTGCCCATGCCTCAGTTCCTGTTCTGGAGGTGGGTAAAGCTGGACAGAGGATGACAGCCAGGGCCCAGACCTGCCACTCAATGCTTACTCTGTCCTTTGACCTGCTTGTGGCCTTCACGCTGATGACGGGTTCGCCCTTGGACTTGTCCATCACAACTGTACGTTCCGTGCCTCTGCTTCCTGCATGAAAGCATAGGCAGCCATGAGCACATGGACACACTATACCTCAGCTTTGCAGACCCCCACAAGTGTGCAGAGAGTGTGGCCCTGGTGGGAGTGTCACCCAGCAGCGGGCAAGTTTCCTCACTGTGTGGTGAGGCAGATTGGGCATCTCTGTGCTGCAGGCTCAAGTTATAACCCAGGAAAATGGTGCCTCTGGGGAGGGTGAACACATGGAGAAGCTGTTATTTCCTTTCATTTCGTTGTTTTCAAGACAGAATGCTTTCTCTCTGTGTAGTCCTGGCTATCTTGAAACTCACTATGTAGACCAGGTGGAGCTCAAAATCAGGTATCTGTCTCTGTCTCCCTCTGTTTCCTAAGTTTTGGGATTAAAGATGACTGGCATTTTTAGTTTTAAAATCTTAGCTTTTGTTGAGAGGAGCATCTCAAGCTGTTTTAGGGAAGAGAGCCATTGGGCTCAACAGAAGATGAAACAGGATCTCAGACAAACTTGACAGCAGGTAGTGCAGTTGACCAGTATCAAACGGGAGGAAACAGCATGGAATATCATGCATGGGGCCAGGGAAACGGCACAGTGCTAGCCTCGAAAGCTGGATCATGCGAATGCCAGCTGCAACACAAGTTCAGCAGCAGTAGAGGGCTCTGTGTCATCACTTGAGCACCACCAGGAGCGACCTGCTGAGGCCACTGTGGGTGTGAGTACACACAAGGCACAGGCACATTTGCAAAGGGTCCCAGCAGAAGCTGTCAGCTTTGTCCTGAGATGGGTTTATCAAGGTGCCCTCCTGCCTTGGCTCTCCGAGTGCAGTCTGTGCTCTAGGGCATCTACCATGCCCTTGACAGGACAGGGACCTGGAGGAACCGGACTCCACACATAGCCCTAGGCTCAGGCCTGACTAGGCCTACCCTCTACTGTGGAGCAAGACCCTCTTCTTCCTCTTGTGTGGCAGTGCCTACCCCCAGACTTCACCCACATGGTCTGGTGCACACCTGATGCTGTGATTTTGTGACAGGGGTTTGTTAGGCTGTCATAGCTAGCGCTAGCCTTGATCACAATCTTCCTGCCACAGTTTTGAGGAGGGTGACATAGGTCCATGCCCCTATGCCTGATTTGCAGAATAGAAACTTCTGTTCTATCACATGGTCTATGATTGTTGCTATATACGACAAAGAAAACCCAGTGAGTGGCGAACCTTGGTTGCCTCCTGCCTGGGTCCTCCCCCTCCCCTGCCATGCCTCCACCTCTTCCACCAGTGTCCAAGACACAGCCCACCTGACTTGGCAACTCGAGACCGACTAGCAGCTCCTGGTGTGAGCTCATCTTGATCCTTCTCTTTTTTAATGTCTTCTGGCCTTTTCTCCTCCTTTCTTTCCTGCTTCTCTTCCTTCTTGATCACAGTTCTGTTGAAAACAGAAAGCTGTAGCCTCCAGGTGACCTACATGGGAATTACCAGCCCCACCCACCAGTGAAGGAGATCTGAGGCCTGCACCACCCTGGCTTCTCTTTGGCGGCCTAAAAGCTGGAAGCACCGGGGCTAGAGTATTCCTGAACCCGGGCACCTCAGCTAGTCCACACTGACAACCTTCCTGTCTCTTGATGCTGGGGTGGCAGGCATGTGCCCTGACACCTGGTTCTCCATGGTGCTAGGGATAGAAGTCAGGGCTGGAGAACACGCCCAGTGTAATCATTCACTGTTTCTGTGTGTGGGTGTACCCATTAATACATGCATTAAGACGGCAGAGGACAACTTGTAGGAACCGGCTCTCCCACCAAGTAAGACTCTGGAATCAAACCCAAGCCATCAGTGTTGGCGAACACCTTTACCAGCTGGGCCACCTTGCCCACCCTAAAAGTACTTCCACAGAAGGGTAGTGGGTAAGCCTGTCTCTCCGGCTTTTGCCCCCCCCCCCCTTTCTACACTCTTATATACCAGGCAAACACAGTGTTTATCCAGCCACAGCCCCCTTTCCTTCCCAGAGCTGCAGGAGGGGCTCTGTCCACCTTCTATGGCCTGTTGCAGGCGCACACTGCTGCTTCCCCCACCTGCCTCTCAGGTGCTGGCCAGAGACCTGACTTGTTCTTACACTTTTGCCTGGATTGTCTCTTTAGACTCTCATGAATCAGCCTGATTTATGTCTGTTTTCAAATTCATTTATTAGTGAGACTCTGATTAGAGGGGACCCTGATCTCCCAGGCATTATAATGACTCTGTTCTGCTACCATGTCCCAAGATGGCACTACTAGAATAAGCCTGAGTTTTCTCCCTATTAGCAGGCCATAGGTGTGCCATCTACCATGTCTAGACACAAAGGCACAGCCAGGAGCCTCCTAGAATGAGTCCTAGCCCCACCTATGCCTGCTGGGTGCTTCCCCAGAGCCTGCACCCTCCAGAGGGCCAGGTGGCAGGGTCTGATGTATGGTCCCAGTAACGCCCTAACGCTGAGCATTCTGGTTCACTGCTGTCACTCTCACTGTGGGATCTGAGGAACAGTGACCACTCTAAGGCCAGCTTGCTCCCCACTAATCTGGGGAGCCTATGTGCAGCTGCGAAGCCCAGTCCCACCTGCACCCTAACAACACTCATGTGGCACTTAACAACTACCTTCCCCACCACGGAGCTCTCCTGCCAAAATTCCCTCAATGCTGGCAAGGACACAAGCTGTCAGGGACTTGCCAGGTTTCCTGTCTATTTCTGCTCAAAACGTAAGTCATGTCCCTTGGCAAGAGCACTCCTGAGACCCTGGCTCCAAGTGCTAAGGATGCCGTGGGGATGTGCGGCATGCCAGGGACATTTTTAATATCCGCGTGAACATGGTGCTGTGTGACATCTGTCAGGGTTGAACACATGGCCCACTCAAGGTCAGTACTGTGGCAGGAGGGCTGTGAGCTGGCAAATCCAGGGCACATCTGGGTGAGTTGGCGCAGGAAACCCTTCCAGGTCAAGGCTGGCCAGGATGCCACACTAACCCCCCTGCCACAGCTGGTATAGAGCCTGCTGGGAAGCTACTCAGTGACTTGGCTCTGGGCTCTGACTAGGGATTGCATTGCCTGTCCTATGGCTACCAGCTGGGAAGTGGGGTTTGGAAGGGTACTGGGACCCCACGGGACAGGGCCGCCACGTCACTGTACTTCTCCGTCTTGATCTCCACAGGGTGAGGCCTGTCCGGCCCTGGCACCTTCTCCTTCAGGTCACAAGATCTCCTGTCTGTCGACTTCTTCCCGGAGGGCTCGTTTTTGGCCTAGAATGTAACGGGGTGGTGGTGACTTGGGGGGAGCACAGCCCTGTCACTGTTGTGGGTGGCAACAGCGGGCATCTCACCTTCTCCACAGAGATCATCCTTCCATGTAGTTCGGTTCTGTGCAGGTGGCTGATGCATTTGGTGGCCTCATCTGATGTGGACATGGTCACAAATCCATAGCACCGAGCCCCAGGACTCCGGGCGTTGGTGACCACCTTGGCCCCAACAACCTCCGAGGGAAAGAATACACTAGTGTAAGGACACACGTGGCCCCGTCACAAGACACAGGGCTCATGAAGGATCAAGCACCAAGCACCCACTGCTGCCATCCTCAGCACTCAGCTCTGCCTAGTCACCTCTGTGAGTCCTAGAGAATCTCCACTGGTCAGAGCACAGTGGCTCTCATGGTGACAAACAGTACAGAGAGCCAGTCAAGTGTCACATGAACAGATATGAAATCTAGTCAGACCTTGCACAGCCAAAGGTAACTCCTGCCGGGCCATGGCTTCTGTGCCAGGCCCTATGCCTAGAGGTGGTAGCCACCACAACAAAGGGAAGGGCTGGTGCTTTGCCAGACACACACAAACCATTCAGACTGCTTGGTTCAAGCGTGGAGTTTCTGGGCCATGGGCAGGGAGGGAAACTGAGGCCGGTTAAAGGTGAGCTGAAGGTTGTAGAGGCTCTGAGCTGGATTGGAGTGGCCTGAGCCATGCATGGGTAGGTATACATTCAGGGCCCCTCTCAGGTAGGGAGAAGGCCCTGTGGAAGGCAGGTCACTCACTGCTCATGTAGGACAGCCAGGTGACACAGCAGCTGACAGGGGTGCACTGTGACCAGTCACAGGTGATATGGGACAACTTGCATGGCAGAATCTGCTGAGGCAACAAGTTGCTCAGCATATTAGGGAATATAAGAACCCACAAATCACCAGAACCCAGTTTCTGGAGGTGAAAGATTGACTGGCATCACACAGCAGAGGCCATTGAACAAAGTGTAAGAAAATCTACTAGAACGCCACAAAAGCAGGGACTCCATCCAGGCCTGGGGAGGTAGGAGAGCCGGGGGCTAAAAAAGCAGAGCCCAGAAAACCCAACATGTTCTTCTGAAAATGGTGGGAGAAAAATGTAGTGGGTAGTTGAACAAAGACAAATAAATCAAGCCCAGTTGGACTGGGTGTCTGTTCACAGAAGAGCAAGCCTGCCCTCTTCAGACACTGAGCCCTCAACAGTCACATGTGTTGCAGGAGGAAGGCAGGAGGAAGGCTGTTGAACTCTGCTTTTCATGTCAAACATAACCGGTAACGTGAAAACAGTAAAGCAGCAGGAGTTGGCGCCACACTGCACTCCAGCACACAGAACATCACTCGCAAACAATGTCCCCCCTCCCCCAGCATCCAGGGAGTCAAACAGCCAGAGGGACAACTGCACCAAAAGGCTTGGACTTCGGACAGAGTCAGGGACTGGCGGCACAGTACCCTTGGACATGTGTCCCTCTACATACCTCCCTTCTCGTAATGGAGATGCTGCTCAAGTATAGATGTGCACCTGGCCCACCCTTGACCACTGTATTAGGAACCTGACCTTCAGCGGGGTGGGGGTTAAAAGAAATGGGGGGGGGGGGAGAAAGACCCCCCCCCCAACTTTCAGCCCCTGCTGTCCTTGAGACTTATGTAGATAACCAGGCTCACAGGCTCTCAAGTGTCTGTAGCTAGGGCACTCCCGGCCTCTGCACCCTGCAGTGCATGCATGAAAGCAGCAGCTGACAACAAAAAATAGTGGGAGCCTCAGGGCTTGTCTTATGACACCACCTGCAGTGGGCGTGACAACTGCTCAGAGCAGCTGTGTAGGTCTGCACCAAGGGATAATGAAGACTACTGCAGGGAGCACACCCCTGTCCAGAGTGCTGTGTGCCCGTGCTCAGACTACCCCAGGGCAGGGTAGTCTCTCCTGTTCCCAAGGGAAGCTCTGAAGCGTGTACTGTACTAGTGAGAAGTTGGACCCACTCTCCTGCTCAAGTTTTCAAGATGCTCCAGGCTGAAGGACACAGAGGCCAACAGTTTCCTTATAGGCATACAAGCCTGCTGTGTTGGCCTTAGACTCAGAGGACTCCCTGCAAAGAGCTAAGTTTCCGTGAACTGTCTCCCTGCTGTACTATGGGTACTCTGAGCAGAACCAAGTGGGTGCTCCTTTCCTTCTATGTCCCAGCTGACCTCTAATTCACTGGGGTGCCCAGGATGACTTTGAATGACTGTGAAACTGGTCTTCATGCCGCCACCTCAAGAGCGCCGAGATCCTGTCTAGTTTATGGAGTGCTGGGTATGAGCGCTTTCCCAGCAGAGGCCTGTCACCACAGCTGCTCCCCATGTGTTAGGAGGGAGACAGTCCGATTGCAGCAACAAGAAACAGGGCAGGGAAGCTGGGTCTGAACTTGGCCCTGATTTACAAAGTGAGCTTTAGGTCACCAAGTCCAAATCATGGGGGTGGATCTACAGTGGCAGAGCGCTTGCCAAGTGTGGGAACCAACATCCGAGGAAAAGAACACTAAGAGCTAGGAGGCCAGCTCCCTCATCCACTCACTGGTGGGCAGGGGTGGGGCCCTACCTTCCCATGTTTGCTGAAGAGGCTCTTGAGGTCAGCAGCACGTGTGCTGGAGGACAGCCCGCTGACCCACAGGTTCCTTCCCGAGCTACAGCTGGCATGGCCTGGGGAGAGGAGGTCATCAGTGCCGCTAAGGCAGGACCCATCCACCAAGCTCAACATCCACCACACCGGGAAGACGTTACAAGATTCCATCTGCCGTGACTATGCGTGCATGTGGAGGCCAGAGGTCAACACCCAGGATCTTTCTTTCTACCTTATTCTGAGACATAGCCCAATGAGCCTGCAGCTCACAGACTAGGCTGGACAGGTGGGGCAGCAAAGCTCAGAGCTCATCATGCCTCTGTTTCCCCAGTGCTGGCTGGGGTTCCATGGATGGACAGAACCCTCAGGTTCACAATGCAGAGACTTTACACAAAGCCACCAGAGTCTTCACCCCAGATAATCAGAGTAATACCTTGTGGCAGAGAGATGGCTTTGCAAGACAGCTCAAGGGGGTCCTACAGGCACCTGTCCCTAACACAGCAGAGATGTTCCTGTCTGGGTATGCTACCCTGTGATGCAGACACTCAGAACCCTGACAGTGGTTCAGGGAAGGGCCATGTACAGGGCAACGGGCACATGTGGTAGCCTGCAGTCCATCCCTACCCGGACCACCACATGGAAACACAACCAAGGGAAGCACCTACCTCTCTCGTCTTTAATGACTGGCTTTATATCCTGTTCTTCCTTAACAGAGCTAGAGACAAAAACAAATGTTATTGCAACAAGGAAAAGGCGAAGTGAACTACTTTCAAAGAATGAATGTGCTAAAACTGCATACCTACCAGGGAATTAGTCTCAAATTAAACTGACCACAAGAATACAGTGTCAGTTCCCTACAGAGCAATTCAGTCTAGCTGGCGATACCAGTCATCAATTTAAGAACTCAACCATGACAGGCTGAGCAAGGGAAAACCAATCACCCCTTAAATATACGCAGAGACATGGAGCTGCCCGAAGGAGCTAGCGCTGGGCAGCGTGGCTGCCGACTGCAGGCTCTAAACAGCTCACGTGTGTCACTAGTGACAATGAAAGGAGATAGCGTCTGGTCTAGGACTGAGAATCAACAAACCTCATTTTCTGATCAGCGCCCTCACTGGCTGAGGACTCTTTAGGAGCTGCAGGGACGTCATTACAAGCGTCAAAAGCAAACTTCTTCACGTCGTCTTTGCTATCTCGGGGCTCAGGGCTCAAAGCTGCTGTGGGCGCTCTCACCAGCTCCTGGCTGGTGGCATCCGTGAGCAGGGCAGCTGTGCTACTCTGCTCAACTGGCTCCTCTAGCCCTACAGGCTCGTGGTCCATCCCGGGGCCTCCGCCTGACAGCTTTGCCTGCGCCCGGCGCAGTCGAGCCTGCTTGTACTTCCACCTGCGCTTGGCACCTTGGCTCATCACCTTCACCGGCTCCCTTTTCACTACTGCTAACGGGGCGTCTGCCTCGCTCCACTGACACAGAGTACTTGGAGACTCAGACTCGCTGTTGTGGACCAAAGCTAAATCTCCCTTTTCTTCTTGTTCTTCTTCCTCTTCCGGGTGTCCGCAGCTCTCAAATAGGTCCTCTTCCTCCGCCAGCTTCCTGTCTGGCCCCACACTACTCGTGGCCTGGGCAAAGGGCTGCTCCAGCTCCGAACCTTCTTCTTTTACTGGCTCAGATTTACAAGTTTCCCCCAAAATGTCGAGTATTTTCTCATTTTCTACGGATTTAACAGGAATAGAATGGCACAAGGTTTAATCACCAGGGAAATAAAGCAATCACAACTGCGGCTCGGGCGCGGCGGCCCCGCTCACACCGACAGAACTGCTGGCTACACAGAGATTGGAAAACCCGCTACACAGCGCCTGCATCCTACCTGCGCCCTCAGCCATGGCGCCCCCAGCCTGCGCTAAGAGCAGAGGCGCCCTCCCTCCCACCCCATAACCACGGCGCAGCTTCCACAGCTTTCTTCATGGTTTCAATCACATCTGTGTCTTCAGACTTCCTTCCAATGTTCATGGTGTTGAAGCCATGGCAGTCACGGTTTACTGAGGAGCCTGCTGCTCCCGGCTTGAAGGATTGAGTTCAGCACCACAGTCCCAGGTGACTGGAGCTGCTCTTCGCCTGTGAGAACTCGGCAGTCCAGAGGGGCCCAGGATGAACATCTTGGCAGAGACCCACTTGTCTTCTGGCATCGGTGGCTCCAGGATTAAGTGCCCTACCACAGCCTTGGCCTGCCTCAACTGCCTCAAACCCTTTACTGTGACTGGGTATGGTATCACAAGATCTGCCTCATGTGTGGACACACAGCCTCACCCAGGGACCATTTACAAACACTCTGCACGATCTGATGCAAGTGTCACATCTGCCCCCAAGGCTGCCCTTGGACTGCCACAGCACGCACACAGATCTGGTGATACAGTGGGTTTCCAATCTCTGATCCTGTGTGACTGGGACCGTCCACCACTGGGGTGATTTACGAGACCATAACACAGCTTGAGAACAGACGGACTTAAGCGCAAGCAGCAGGGCGCCAAGCCACAATTTTGCCTGTCTCAGCAGTACCTGGTTCCAAGGGGGCTCCTTCATCAGCCTGTTGGAGAGAGAACAGAAGGGCACATGTCACTCTGAATAGCACGGCCACGGACCCCATGCACAGATCTGTCACCAAGGCTTCATCCACTGATGTGTCCCTTCAGACAGCCGCGCCATGAAGAAGCTCCTGTGTACAGGCTGAGATGCTCCTCTAAGCATAAGAGCAAATCCCATCCCGCCCATTTTCCAGGTAGCAAAGACACAGAAGAGCAAGGCAGTGCCTCCCTGACCCCAGAGCTTGGGATTTAAGGAAGCCTGCCTACTCAGTCAGGAGAGTGGCCACACCCTGCACACTCCTGGGACCCAACAGTTCCCAACACTAGCATCTCTGAACCCCAGGAGCTGCACCCCTTCTTGCTTCAGGGCCACCACCACACCAAGTTCATCCTTGAACTCAGCGACACTAACCCCAAGCCTGAATTTCTCTGGGAACCTTCCAGGCACTTATAGAGCAAAGTCACCTGGCCCTCTAGTCCCTAAGTCCCACCTCGCAGTATCTCCACAAATCACACTACAGCCTCCAAATGCAGGTCCGGCTAGCATCTGTACTACATTGTAAGGTTTGGAGGTGACTGAGTCACAGGGCTCTGGCCCCATCAATGGCTCCCTCCTTTGGTGGTTGTGAACAGACAAGGGGAAAGTGCTGGTTGGGGAAGAAGGAGTCTGCACCGTCTCTGTTCTCTGGCCACCGAGCAGCCTCCTCTAGCACACTTTCTCACTGCCTGGTGTTCTTCCTCTCAGACATGTAACAATACAGTCACCTGATCTTAGACTAAACCCCTGGAACTGTGACCTAAGGGACATTTGCTGCCGTAACTGTCCCTTCAGCAACTGCCACAGGGTGAACAGCCAGTATATGTGTGCTCTACACACAGGCACACACATACACATTCAGAAGCCACCCCCCCGACACACATACACACCCATACACTCATGCACACAGACTCAGACACACACTCAGTCTCTTCTCCTACAATGCAGAACCACAGGGAGACGCTACTCACCAGAGTTACTTTGAGGTCTGACGCTGAAGCTTCAGGAGTCTTAAAGACATCCTCATTCACCTGGAAAAATGAATCAAAACATGACTTCGTGGAGGCCAGAGCAGTGAACACCTCTGTCCACTCCTCCACAGCACCCATCACTGCTCAGCTGAGATAGCACAGTTGCCCGACTCCAGGCTGAGGCGGACAGCGGCTCTCCTCATGCAGCAGGTGCCCCTGTGCTGGCTGAATGAGGACTGACGTCCCCAGCCATTTCTAAGGGCGAGACTCACATCCCAGGTGGAAACTGGGTGCCTCTTCATTCACCCTTGCTACCTCAATCTTACTTGCATGCAGACTGTGCATAGTGGAGGACCTCCAGTTTATCCATTCCCACTAGGAGGTGTTCATAGATCCCAGTCTCAGTTGAAGCTGAGTCTTAGCAAGTCCCTCAGAAAGGAGACCAGACTATACTGAATCAACTAGCTGCTAGTGCCATGCAAAGTCAGCCTAAAAAGGACAACAGGTGCCCATGGGACAGACACGTGCTGGGCTCAGGCCTTGAGAACTGATAGCAACACCACCAGGTGACAGAAAACAACCTGCTCTGTGGAGCGTGTTTCCACAGCACTTAAAACCCTTGTGACCTGAAGAGCCTTCATACCACCCACACGCCCCTCTCTGTGAGTCCACAGCACTCCCTGCACTATCCCAGAGCAATGGCCACCGGCACCTGACTGTGGAGGGATTAATCGGTTCTACCAGGACCTGGGTAGCCCTGATGCTGAGCCCCCAGGGCCGCTGGCGCACGCGTGGCTGCAAGTTACCTACAGCATGCTCCAGGAGCTGAGCTGGAAGCTGTCCCAGCTGCGCGGCCACGTACTCTTTACTGTCAACGAAGGCAGGAAGAACGCAGTCGTCGGTGTAGCCCTCCCCCAAGCAGGGCTCAACGAGGTCCTCAGCCTCCGTCCCATCTGGCACACCTGTGTCCATGGTGTCCCTGTCCTGTGAGCTCTGCAGAGTCACAACCCCGTCCTCCTGTGAGGGGAGTGAGGACGTCAGTCACCAAGACCATGGGATGTGGGAAGGTGTGCCGCCCCCAGGCCCAACACACCTGCCCATCTCTGGAATCTTCTTCCAGGCCGTTGTCCTCGCCGCCCTCCTCCTCCATCTTGAATCCTAATTATAGAATAGTGTCAGTTGGGTTAGAGTCCAGAGCCAGCCTCAGAATTCCTCCATATTGCAGAGATCCTGTCTAGGTGGGATGTTTTTCCCAGCCAAGACTTCAATCATCTTAGCAAAGCACTCAGACTCTGTATAAAAGCCTTAGGAGAAAGCTACAGAGAAACCCTATCAAAAAAAAAAAAAAAAAAAAAAAAAAAAAAAAAAAAAAAAAAAA
>NW_004949196.1:277010-315460 GCF_000317375.1 Microtus ochrogaster
AAAAAAAAAAAAAAAAAAAAAAGCCTTAGGAGATCTCAAAACTGCCCCAGACTAAACACCTCAAAAAACAGAGGAAAAGTCTGGAACTCCTATCTACAGACTCAGAGATGCCTGTCCCTGCCTCCCATCACTCCACGAAAGGGTATGGGATACCTGCGGTGCTGTCTCTGGACATGCTGGACTGCTGACTAGGTCCACTTATATTCTGCTCCCTAAAAGTGCTTGCTTGCAACTTAGGGCTGATTTGCATGGTACATGCACATGTGCACGTTGTGGTCTGAGGTCAACAACGGGTGTCTCCCGCAAACTGTTATCCACATTAATTCCTGGTATAGGGTCTTATTGACCTGGAGCCTGCTGACTTGCCTGCTATCAAACCCAAAGGATCCTCCTGTGTCCACCTCCCAGCACTGTAGCTATAAATACGTACCAGACTTGGTTTTCCCCTGGGTGCTGAGGATATGAACTCAGGGCCACCCTTATAATTAATTCTGTGGCAACAACTCAGGAGATGGAGCCATCTCAGCCCCACAACTGTTTTTAAGGTGATACCTGTGGTGAGTTCCATCAATGGTTTTGTGAAAGAAAATGAACTCTGTAGGGGTGTTCTAACTGCATCCCAAAGAGGAAAAGGGACTGTTTTTGAGGGTTAATCAAAGTTTGAGACCTGGGAGGAGGGAGCAGCATCCCTGGCATGCAGGTGTGCTTGTGTGTATATGTGTGCACATACACATGTGACCCAGACAGCACCTGAAGCCTCTGGCAATAGCATGAAATATTCAGGATAACCCTGCATAATGGAAACACAGTAGGCATCCATGACCTAGGGACCTGTGTCCCTCTGACTTTTGTGTTGGTTGCCAACACACCAGGTAACTTCTAAAAAGATTAAATACTGGGAAAGTCATCAAACCATAAACAAAACTCAAGCATCATCCGATGAAACAACTGCCTGGGGATATTGCTCAACATTAACAAGGACTCCAAATTCAGCCCCAACACTCCTGTAAATGCTGGATGTGGTGATGTCTGCATTGTCGTCCCAAGGCCAGGGTGGTGCAGACAAATAGGTGGGCGCTTTTGGGCCAGACAGTTTAGCTGACTCAGCAGTCCCACGCCAGCAGATAAAAGCGCTTGCCAGGTGTGATTTGGACGACACATGTCAAGGTATCAGAAGACTTTGTGTCCAGTTCACAGTGTTGGTTGGGACATTATGGATGGACCTTTCAGGGCAGTGGTTCTTAACCTTCCTAATGCTGGGACGCCTTAATACAACTCTTCATGTTGTGGTGACCCCCAACCATAGAATTAGTTTTGCTGGATAGAGAGATGGCTCAGGGGTCAAGAGCACTGGCAGCCCTTCCAGAGGTTCTGAGTTCAATTCCCAGCAGCTACATTAGTGGCTCACAATCATCTATAATGACTCCTATGACAGCTGTTTGACTGCAAAGGGATTGTCACCCAGAGGTTGAGAGTGTTAGGAGGCAGAGCCTTGCTCAAAGAAGTCTGTCTCTGTGAGAAGGCTCTGTCTCACTTCTGTCTCACTCTGCTTCCTGTGTCTGGATCCATTACCAACTCTCCCCTGGAGTCACATGCCCAATTTCCACCCTCAGAATCCACTGGACAGCTGTGCTCTCATGCCGGACGTGGGCCACCACTCAGAAAAACGTCAAAACAAAAATAAAAGGAATGAGATGGCTCTGTGAGCAAAGCAGCTACTGCCAAACCTAAGAGCCCAAGTTTGATTCCTGGATCACACGAGGGAGAGAAATGGCTCCTAGCAAGTCCGCTCTGATGTCTGTACTTGCAGTGTGTCATCTGTGTGTACACATCCTCACGGACATGCATGTGCACATACATACACTGACTAAAAACAAAACAAATCAAGGTGAAGAATACTGGCAAGTGGAGAATGGAGGATCCCTGGGTTGATGGCCAACCAGCCAGGCAGTGAGAACCTGTCCCAGGAAATCACATGGATCACAACTGAGGCCAGTCCACTGCTGACTATATGTATGTGCACTCCAATCCACAAGACACCAAAAGAGCCCTCTAAGAACTCAAGTTTGGACGAACAATCAAAAACCAGGCCGACTCCACAGCTGGGTTGGCTGGGTGCCTGGTGGTCCCACTTCAATTCTCAGAACCAAATAACCCTATGATGGCTACAGCACTTTATTCAGCTGTACAGCGGGAGGGTACTCAGAATAGTCATGCCCCTGTGGTGGCACGCAGTACCTTCATAGGACACATTAGGAGCTCCATGTCACAACTCAAACACAGGACACATCCAACATGAATTGCAGGGGTCAGAACCATTCAGCGATTTCACTATGTTTGGGGGCTCTGGGACAAATGCTGGGTGGACACTTGCGCAGCCCAATCCCTTTGAGTTACCTCCTACCTCTGAGAGCAGTGGCTGTGACTTTCCTGGAACTTCCTCCCACTTTGCCTGGGCCATCACAAAACCTTCGAAGGCCTGGAGGCCTCACACTAAAGACCACTCCCAAGCACCTCCAGAGGAGGCACTCTCCAACCAAGCAGACCACTGCCTCCTCCTCCAGGCTTATCTGACAATGCTGCCCACTGATCTGATATGCTTGAGACCAGTCAGCTAGTGTCTGTGACACAAACAACCAGGGGGCACACTAGGCCTTCAAGGCAAGTGTTTTAAAAACAAAAGTTATCATATGACACACCGATGGCGGGGATGTGGAAGGCGGAGTTCAACTTCTGGAGCCAGTCATTTCTTCTTATCACATGGGTCTTGAGGACCAACCAGTGCCTCAGGAGTAGCAGAAAACACCTTTAGTAGCTGAACTAATTTAGTAGCCCTTGTTTGTTTTTTAAACAAGAACCTCACATAGCCCCGCCTCCCTGGAATTGGCCATTTTCTTGCCTCAGCCTCCTGAGTGTTGAGAAAAAGTTGTCCTTCTAGAAGCTGCTGGTAAAAACTGACTTCAGGAAGATGAGCAAATGGCTAGGTTGGTGAAGCACTGGGTGTGTGAGCTTAAGGGCCTGGATTCAATCCCCAGCACCACATGAAGAGCTGCTGTGTGGGGACAGGAGGATCCCCAGGACTCAGGTCAGCAGCCCAGCCAAATCTCCAAAGTAGTTCAGGTAAACCCATTTCAAAGCCAAGGAAGATGGACTGGACAGACACTTCTGTGGTTGAAAGTACAGGACAGGCTTCAGCTCCTAGCAACCTTATAGACTCACAACCACCTGACTCCAGCTCTAAGGGATCCAAGACCTGCTTCTGATCTGCAGGCACTGCAGATGTGGGGTACACTCAAACCGAGGCAAACAATCACATATAAAATAAACCTCAACACAGACAAAAGCCAAGGTGGATAATGTGACACCAAGGGGCCACAGCCTCCCACACACATGTGTAAGTATGCACACTGCACACATGCATGCACACACAGACCACAACCATTAGAAATGCCATGACTTCCTCTGTATTCCCTCAGCAACCATCCTACACAGCCTCAACTCAGTGCGCCTTGGATGAGAAGACCATGGACGGCTATGAGAACTTCCCCGCGGCATCTTTCAAGAAAACAAGCTAGTGCTGGGACCATGGCTTGGGGTAGAGCCCATACTTGGGAAAGCCAGAGAGCTTACCTCAGCACCATGTCACCCTTATGAGGTGTCTGTGTCATACAGTTCACTTCTTGGCCCCTGCCCTGGTCCTCCTCCCGTACCCGACACTGACCACTTGTCAAAAAGGAGTAGTCAGTGTGAGTGTGGAGTGTGTATGTGTGCGTATGTGCACACGTGTATGAAAGAGAGAGGGAGGGGAAGAGAAGTAGAGAGGGAGATGGGGGGAGAGAGGTGGGGGAAGAGTGTGTGTGTGAGGACCCTCAAGGCCAGCAGCTCAGTTGGCACTCATTCCCCAGGCCAAGGGGTCAGTCAGTGTGTATGTGTGAGGGGGGGCGCTGAAGGGCAGCAGCCCAGCTTGACACTCTTCCCAGGGTGAGACAGGAAGGTACCTTTGGAACATCTCTTTCCCGTCCTCTTGCTTGTGGTTCCCCAGCTGATGCCAATTTCCTCAGGTTCTTGTCCTTCTTCCTTAACTGCCTGACAAAGAGAGGGTGGATTTTGAAACAATGTAATTTATCAAGAGTGCCTGGCACAAGCTGTTCTTTCAAAGTAGCGATCTCGCAAAACCATCCACAGAGATAGGAGTGAGCGTTCACGATGTGGGCTTCAGGTCTCACTCAACACAGTTGGCTCCCTTGTCGTGCTAAAACCAAAAATCCAGAGAAAGGAAAGCTGAAAGCCTGGGCCTCAGAATCAGGGTCATCACGCTGTGGTCATGCACTCAACTGGTGGCATGTGGCCCTGAATATAATCCCAGCACTGGCAAAAAAAAAAAAAAAAAAAAAAAGAAAAAGAATTCCAAGTATTATCCCCAAATCAGGGTTAGTGGCCATTCACAAAAGGACCACTTATCTCACGTTCCCCTGCCCTTTCATCGCACGCAGGGCCGATGGCAGGACAGATGTCCTCGGTTCAGGGAGCACAAAGGGTCGAGCGAGGTTCAAGAGCTACCATTAGCCCGCCACGACGGTGCACATCAGCAATCCCAGCGTTTGGGAGGCGGGGGCAGGAGGATCGGGAGCTCCAGGCTAGTGTGAGCTACACAGCAAGCCTGGAGCCAGCCTGGGCTAGGGGAGGTCGGTGCCTTCTTCGAGGAAAAACCTAACATGGGCTGGGGACGAAGGCAAGCTGGTCATTTCTCCCTCCAAGTATCCTGACGCCTTCCGCCGGCAGCCCTAACCTTACGGACCCCGCTCCACATAGGCCACTCTGTGTCAAGTGCAGAAGCGCACGGGACAAGACAGGCGGGGAGGTGACATCTTACGTTGACCCAAGATGACAAGCAGGCTCGAGGCCAGGAAAGTGCGAGTGGGCACGGCCCGGGCAGAGTAAACAGAGGTGGACGCGGGCGCGCGGAGACCTGCCCCGGCACACCGTGCGAACCCTGGGCCAATGCAAGGCACAGAGAGGGCAGCGGCTGGCCAAGGTCACACAGCCTCGGCTAGCCGGTGCCTCGGGCTGAGAAGCCCCGAGCCCGCGGGAGCAGAAGCGCGCCCGGCTCCCGCTCACCTTCTTCAGCCGCTCCATCAGCACGCTCTTGTTGCCGCCCGTGTCCAGGTTCCGCTTCTTCAGCTCCGCCCTCAGGTCGATCACCCGCAGGTCACTGAGCCGCCGCGTCCCGGTCTCCGAGGCGACCGAACCGGAGCCGGGGTCGCCCGACCCGGCCACGGGATCCGCCATCCTCGCTCCCGCGACTTCCCCACCCGCTCCGCAACCTTACACACACACCGCCCGCGGCTGCGGCGGCTGGGAGCACAAAATGGCGCCGCCTAAGAGGAAAACGCACTCGCTTCCTCCCGCCTCCCTTTGCGGCTGCGCAGGCGCACCGCTCTGACGCACCTCCTCGGTCCCACGTCCCAGCTTCCGCCGGCCTCGCGTCGGTGACGCGCACGCGCAACCGGTCCCAAGCGCGGCCTCGGCCGTTTCTGCCGAACGCGCACGCGCACCTCGCTGTCGTGCCGCTTCCGGCGCACGTCCGAGCTTTCGCGAGCCTCGCTCGTGAGGATGCGCACGCGCAGCAGGTCGTAAGCGCCCGGTCTTTTTTTTTTTTTTTTTTTGGACGCGCATGCGTGCTGCCTCGCCGCGGAGCTGCTGTCCCGATCCTGGATATCCTCTCTCGCCACTTCACTGCCGCGCACGCGCTCCGACACAGCCGGCCGCCCCGCACCTCAACGCGCAGGCGCAGCAACCGCAAGCGCGCATGCGTCGCGGCCCGCGGCGGAGGGAGGCCCGGGGGGACGCGCCTGCGCCTTCTCCGCCGACGCACTCGCGGCGCTTGTGCAGAGGCGTCGGAGCGCGTCCTTCTCGCGCCGGGCGCGCCTGCGCAGTGACGCGGTGCGCCTCAGGGGAGGCTGGAGCGGTTCCCTCTCAGGCGGCGCCATTTTGTGGTAAGAGTGCCGAGATTCAAAAACATAATAATAATAATTCCGAAAAGCACACGCACGCAAGCCCACCGACCCGGTTCTGTGTGAAGTGGGCGACGGAACCAGGGTCCCTGGAATGGCGGAGACTCTGTCGGGTTTAGGAGACGCGGGTGCGGCAGGCGCGGCGGCCGCGAGCTCCGCGGCGTCAGAGACCGGGACGCGGCGGCTCAGCGACCTGCGGGTGATCGACCTGCGGGCGGAGCTGCGGAAGCGGAACCTCGACTCGAGCGGCAACAAGAGCGTGCTGATGGAGCGGCTGAAGAAGGTGAGGTTCGCGGAGGACCCCGCGGTCGCCATGGCGACGCCCACCGCCGGGTCCCGGGCGGCTCGCGGCTCGCTTCCGCTCGGGCCCCACGGGCTCCGGGCCGGGGATGAGTTCGAGTCCCGACCCGTGCGACCAGAAGGAAATAACGTTCTGCGGCCGGGCCCGGGTTCGGGTGACGTTGCGTTCCCTGCGCTACTTAGCCCCAACCCCAAAGGGAGATGGAGGGGATGCTGCCAAGGTCACTCGGCAGGATTCGAACCCAAGTCCCTGTTCGGTCTCCGAGGCCTAACAAGTGTGTGTTCGCTTGTTTTCCGAGAAGGCATACAGTGACCCGTGGGGATACGAACCCTCAGAGACCCTCAGAGTTCATATAGACAACTTGAGGCCATAGCCCAGGGGGTGAAAAGAAGAAAAGTTTTTAACATTTTGCCAGGACTAGGTTGGTACGTGCTGGGAGGAAAGAACGTTTTGTCAGCGATAGGCAAGTCATTCTTGCTGCAGAGGGAGTTCAAAACCACTCTTGAGTTGCAGAGTTCAGGGCTAGCGAGAGGATGTCCAAGGGCAGCTCGGATTACAAGGCAAACCTGGGCAATTTAGCAAGCTTGTTTCCAAATAGAAAGTTTGGAAACCAAGAGCTACTCTCGGTTGGCAGAGTGCTTGTTTTGCATAGGCCAAGTTCTGAGTTCTACCCCAAGGGCCGTCCTGAGGCGGGGAGTGCACACCTGTCAGGGGTGGAAGATGAAGTTTGGGCCCCTCTCTCAAAACAATAGTGTTTTGTTTTGTCTCTAAAAAGAGGGCTGGTCGTGTAACTCAGGGGTAGCATGCTTGCCCAAGACTGCAAAGGCCCTCAGAGCCATTTCTGCCTTAGCACACACAGTTGGCTGTGGTTAGGTTGGAGTCACAGAACTCCGGGACTGTGCCCCAGAGGCAGGTGGAGGGGCGTCTCTACTGTCCACCTTGGTGGCCTTGTTCAGGAAGACCTTTAGCCCCTCCGAGTCTGTCCCTTCAGAATAATGAGTAGCTAGCAGGCCACCTTTTGGAGTAGGGCGGGAGGTCACGTGAGCACCGGCTTGGTGTGCAGGCTGGTGCAGGTAAACAAACTTGCCTCCTTGGGCCACCTTTTGTCAGTCGTAGATACGGACTCTGAGCCCCTCCCTGAGATGCATACTTTGTGTGTGTGTCACCTTAGGATGCTGTCCCTCGAGCTTTTGGACAGTGCCTCCTGCCTGTGCACCCCCTGCACACAGGAGCAGGAGATTCATTCTGCCTTCCTGGATCCTTGGTTCTTCAGAGAAGATGGCATGGAAGATAGGAGGAGTCAGCGATGTGAGGGCCTGCGTTCTGTCCCCAGCATCCACAGAATAGGCTGGGTTGGTTACAGTCCAGTGCTCAGAGAGACAGGCAGACCTCTGGTCCTCACTGGCTGATCTAGCCAAGTCCTTCAGGACAGCTGAGCTGATCCCCTGGCCTCTGACTTGCCAACATGCATAGTACACGTGGGTATATAACATACACGCGTGTAGGAGAGGACCAGGGTGAGCTCCCCACTCACTGAACTCCCACTCATTCTTTGTGGACGGACATTGTGTCTTTACTGGAATCGTCAAGAAGTCCTCTCATGGTGTCACAGGACATTCAGGGTGTGGGGAAGAGTGGTTAGGCTGATGCCGGCCTGCCAGGGAAACACATAGCAGCCTTGGCAGCACCAAGCTGAGGGTGGCTGTCCTCTTGGTCCAGTCACTCTGTTGTGTGTCTGTGGTTCTGTCGCTCTGCCTCTGTCATCCAGCTGGTAGCTGTCTCTGTTGTTTTTAATGGGCAGAGGAGCAGCTGGTGGAGGGATTTGCTGAGGTGGCCTGGGAGGGGCGGCCATGTTACATCAACCCAAGGGATGAAATGAGACACCTTCCCGCAGCTTGTCCCTCACCCTGGGGATGTTTGAGAGCGACTGTCCCCAGAGTGAGGGCAGGGGCTGCTGATGGCGCTTCTCTCTTGTCCCAGGGCCTTGCTCCTGCTGTTTACCCCTGTGCTCTTCTGCACCACAGGAGGCTGCCCAGGGTCTGGGAAGAGTTGCCTGAGCTTGAGGACTAATGGAGATCTGAGGACACTGTTAGTGCT
This sequence comes from Microtus ochrogaster, assembly GCF_000317375.1. NCBI lineage: Eukaryota > Metazoa > Chordata > Mammalia > Rodentia > Cricetidae > Microtus > Microtus ochrogaster. Next base: position 285,423 of record NW_004949196.1, read on the forward strand.
CTCTCTCTGGGGACAGTGGTTTTCAACACCACTAAGATGAGGGGCATGCTTGCAGGAAGGTGTCTCGTTTCATTCCCTGGGGGCAGTGTTGACAGAGCTGTGCAGGAAGAGAGGCCTCAGCCCCAAGTGGTACTAGTTGGCACAATTGTCACTGATATACTGGCATACTTGGTACCCTGACTGTGTGGGGCCACTGCTGAGCAAATGACATCCTTGGGTGTGAAGTGGGACTTCTAGAGAGTGTCCACTACAAGTCACAGGAGGGGATAGCAAGGTCTGAGGTCAGTGTACCTTGAGGGTCTGGAAGGAGCAATTAGGTTTAAGCCAAGGAAGTCTGAGTGTTGTTCCTCCGGGATGAGCCTGCAGCTCTGAGCACTTGCCTCCATGCAAGGAGTCCTCAGGACAGCCTGGAAGCAGTACTGGCCACTGCCATTAGGGACCATGAGTGCTTGCTGGGAAACAGTACTCAGAGCACAGGCGTTCAAATCTCCAGCACCCCTATAGAAAGCTAGCAGCCACGTACACCTGTGATGCCTGGTGCTACTCGACTGCTATCCTAGTTCCACATTCAGGGAGAGAGCCCATGTTGAGGGGCCAGGGTGAAGAGGGCACAAGTACCTACACAGGAGAAAGGAAAATGAGAGAAACAAAACAGAGCTGATTACTTAAGAAAAGCCACCAGGTAATGGTGCCAGGGCCCTCGTTCCATGTACAGCAGGTTGGCTGTCTGTGGGGCAGGGTGGCAGATTGCAGCACCTGGGCTTCAAAGCCCTGAGAACCAGCCTGAGCACAGGGTATCCTTTGTGGATGGTATGGAGCTGGGAACCTCCTGTGTTCAAGCTGCGGGCTCAGGTGAGCCTCCTGGCTCCTCCTAGAACTATGGGGTTGCCTTGCCACCTGCTGTTTTATTGGTTGGCTTTTCTCCTGCTGTCTCTTTAGGCCATTGAAGAAGAAGGTGGGAATCCTGATGACATTGAAGTCACCTCTGAAGGAAACAAGAAGATGCCTAAAAGGCCCAGCAAAGGTATGGAGCCTCTGGGCCACTGTCAATGCTATGGGTGCCCTGTGGGTGCAGAGCCTTCAGGAAGCCCTGTCTGCTTGTCCATAGTCCCCTCTGTCATACAGGACCTGAACGTGTAATGGGAGTGGATTGGGTATGGTCCTTCAGCTTCATGAAGAGAGCCTCTCACTGCCTCACCTGCTGGAAAATAAGGCCCCTGTAATACCAGACCACCACAGACACAGTTTGTTCAGAACCCCCAGAGTGAAAGCTGGAGGCCACTACTCAGCATGTGCCCATCCAACAGCTCCCTTCTAGGCCCAGCTCCGCCTCTGCCTCCAGCCTGTGGGGGCTGTTCCCAGTCAGTCCTCTGCCTCATCCTACTGTGTATCATCTTTCTGAAACCCAAGGAACTTGACAGGATCAGATGGGTTGAGGCTGCTGGGGACAATGTCTTAGTCATCGTGAGGTGGGGATCTTAGCTGGTGAGATGGAGTAGCACAGTGGTGATGTGCTGCCTGTGCTGGAGGGAGCTCTGCTGCCCTCTCTAGCCTGAGGCTCTGCTTTGGCCTTCTGTGGGTAATGACTTAAGATGGCCCTGCTAGGGAGTGCACCCAAGAGTCTCCTATTTTACTTTTTGCGTTTTTAGTAAAAGCAAATGCTTGTTCTGATGTTTTGCCAAATGCATGAGTTTTTTTTTTTTTTTTTCAAATGCATGAGTTTTAAGTACAAAGTTGACATTCCTTTCCAGTTGGAGCTGGCACAGTGGGGATGTATGCACCTCCTGTGTGTCGGGTCACTTTCATGCATGTGTTTTCCCTGAAACCTGAAAGTAAAAAAAGAAATACCAATGTGGTTCAAGGTCAGCCTGGTGTGTCCAGCTGGTTTCAGGGCCAGCTTGTTGGGGTTTTTTTGTCCCTCCTGGTCCCCTAGCCGTTTAGTCCCAGAGAAAATCACAGAGGTCTCCATAAGTCATAAACTAATTGTCCCATTCTTATAACTTAAAACTTATATTAGCCCATATTCTAGTATATGTTAGCCACATAGCTCGGTACTTTTTTCATCAGGTCACATCCTGCTTCTTCCATATCTGGGCAGGACTGCAGAAAGAGCTTCCTTCCCAGAATATTCCTGGTCTCCTTGCCCTACCTCTGCTTCCTGTCTGGTTGTCCTGCCTATACTTCCTGCCTGGCTACTGACCAATCAGCGTTTATTTAAAATATGTGACAGAATACAGAATTGTTTCACACCATAGACCTCCACGATAAGACTTTGTCTCAAACAGAAAAAGCACTGGTCATGGCCTTAGCCTTGGTGCAGTGAGTGAGAGCCCTGCTGTACAAGTGTGAGGGTGAATTAGAAGCCTCAGGGCCCATAGACAAGCCTGCTGTGGCTGCTGCTGCTGCTGTGCCCCAGCCTAGCTTCAGATTATGTGGGAGACACCTGCTGTCCTGCCCACTCAGGCATCACATGCACGTCTGTACTGTACACAGATTGGTCTTGTTCTTCAAAATCCTTAGTGTTTGTTTTTTTCCTCAGCATGGCAGAAACATTTCTCCAGCAGCTGGTTCTGTGGCATAGTGGTGGGCATTTGCCTAGCATTTTCAAAGCCTTGAGTCTTGACACCAACACATCACACCAAAACAAAAGGTTCACTGGAGGCAGAGGCAGGTTAATTGCCATAAGTCTAAGGCCACTGTCCCAACACTGTCTCAAAAACAAACAAACAAACAAACATTGAGGCTGGAGAGTACACATATGCTTTTGCAAAGGACCTGAGTTTGGTGCCCAGCACCCACATCAAGTAGCCCACGATTGCCTGTCAGTCCAGGGGACCCAATGCTTCTTCTGGCTCATTGAACATCGGCACATGTGGCAAACACACATGAGTAAAAATAAAAGTGTAGAAAAAACTTTACTTGATCTTATGGATGAGTTAACTGAACTCTGTTTTGTTTTGCTTTTTGAGACAGGGTTTCTCTATGTTGCTCTGGCTATCCTGGAACTTGCTCTTGTAGACAAGACTGGCCTCTGATTCACAAGAGATTACCTGCTTCTGCCTCTCAAGTGCTGGGATTAAAGGCGTGCACTACCGCTGCCCTGCATGTTTGTTCTTAATTATGTGTGTATGGGGGATGGGCCATGCGGATGAACTCAGTATTCACAGAGGCCAGAAGATAAGGTCAGGTTCTCTGGGTGTGTGAGCCGGGAGCTGTCCCCTCCAGGAGTAATATTTACTCCTAACCAGTGAGCCAGGTGCCATGATCTTTTTATATACATCGTTTATGTTCCGCGCTTATACATATGCTGGGCTTGTATCTGGAGGGTGGAGGACAGCTTTCAGGAGCCTCTGTCTCCTTCAACCACGTGAGTCCTGTCAGGGTTGATGACGGCTGCCTTTACTCACTGTCTTAGTATTCAATTCTTGAGAGGAGACCCCATGATCAAAGCAGCTCTTAAAAGGTAAGCATTTAATTGAGGACTTGCTTACAGTTTCAGAGATTTAGCCCATGATTGTCATGGCGGAGAGCAGACAGTATGGTGCTGAAGCACCAACAGTTACACCAGGCCTGCTCTAGGCTTTTGAATCCTCAAAGTCCTCCCTCAGTGACACACCTCCACCAACAAGGCCAAATCTTTCCCAGACAGTTCCAGTAACTGAGGACCAAGCTTTAAAAATATATGAGCCTTGGGGCTGTTTTTATTTGAACTACACCTGCTGTCTCTCCAGCCTTTGGCCTCATTCTGTTTGAGCACACCTGTCCTCTAGGTATCAGTGTGCCCAAATGTCACTCCATTGCCCTCTCGAAAGTTTGCTGTTGTCATTCTTCTGGCTGTGACTCTAGTCTGGTCTTGAACCTCTGGGCTCAGGTCCTTTTCCTGCCTCAGCCTCCCAGCTAGCTGGGATGGCAGGTGCTTTCCACCACATCTGGTAAAGGAATATGTATTTTTTGCAAACTCTAGAGAAACTTGGGATCAGGAGAGCTGGCATCCAAAGCAAGGGCTGACATAGAATCTGCTGTAGCCCAGGCTGTTCTCCGTTTGGTGTGGTCTGGGATGATCCTGAAGTCCTAGTCCTCTGACCTCTCCCTTCTTGGCCTGTGAATGACATCTGGTGAAATGCCCTGTGTTCTTCCGCACCCTTGCCACCTTGGGTGATTGTTTGTGGTGATCTCTGAGTGTGCAGGCACTCTGCAGTTTGCCCAGGCTGCTGCAGCTGGGCTTGTGTGCTGTGTTGTATGTGTTGCCTGCCTGCTGTGGCTGTCCTGTCAGAGGGACTGGCTGTGGTTGACGGGTGCTCTACTCTGAACTAGGAGGGCCCTAACTCTGTCGCCAGGTGACAGACTCTTTGTGCTCTTGATAATTTAATGTGTGTGCTTTGATTCTGCACATTGTGTGAGGGCATGAGTGGGGGAAAACCAGAGCATTTTAGAAAGATCGCTCCTCCCTGTCACCCACCAGAATACAAGGTACCGACCTCCCCCTGGAGCTGTTAGCTTTGCTCATTCTAGCACTTCACTAATACAGAATTAGAACCTCAAACTGCTGCAGCCCCTGCTCACCTTGGAGGGCTGGCTTTATTTGGACCTATGTACTGCTTGACAGGGCTGCTTTGGAGTTTATGTTTTACACATGCATTTGTGGCCAGAAGACGGGTCTGTTCTCTCCTACCTCCAACTGAGTTCAAGATTTTTGGCTGAGAAGTGTGACCTAGCTTCTCTTCACTGGTTTGAAGTTTAAGAAGGGTCTGTCTCGAGTTATCACGGTGCTCCTCCATGGTAGGTTTTGCAAAATCTTACAGAATCAGCGGTTGTGCTGGCCTTAATCCCAGCACTTAGATTTATAAAGAGCAGTCTAGTCCACATGGCGAGTTCCTGGACTGCCTAGAGAGGCTCTTTCTGTCTTGGGGAACATGAATGGGGTCACGAGGCCAATGTGTCCTGAGCATGGCCTCACCCTGTGCTCTGCTTTGAGGGTTGTGTTTAGGGTTAGTTTCATGCTTAGGGAAAAATAATCTCAAGAATCATGCTTGGATTCTGTAGTGGATTGAATGAGAATGTCCCCCATGGGCTTGGGCATTTGAGAATTTGGTCCCTAGTTGCTGCTGCTATTTGAAGAGGTTGAGGAGGTATGGCCTTGCTGGAGGTAGTTTGTAACTACAGCAACAGCAGCTTTTTTATATATATATATTTATTTATTTATACAATGTTCTGTCTGTCTGCCTGCAGGCCAGAAGAGGGCGCCAGACCTTATTACAGATGGTTGTGAGCCACCATGTGGTTGCTGGGAATTGAACTCAGGACCTTTGGAAGAGCAGGCAATGCTCTTAACCACTGAACCATCTCTCCAGCCCCAAAATGTGTAGCCCAGGCTGGCCTCGAACTCGTGATCCTCCTGCCTCTGCCTCCTTCAGCAAATCCTACCGGCGTGCCCCACCACAACCGGCCAACAGCAGCTTTGAAATTTGAGTCTCTCTGTTGATCTGTGGTCATTATCACCCCTACCTCCCAGCTCAGCTGCCTGTCCTTGCCCCTCCTCTACTATGCCTGCCCTGCTGCCATGCTTTCCTGCTGAGATAGGCACCTCTGCAGCCAAAGTCAACTCTCATTGGGTTACTTTTGGTCACAACAAAAAAGTAGCTGATAAGGGTTTTGAGGTAGGGTGTTGTAGTGTTGGCTGGCCTGGAACTTACTGAGTAGTCCAGCTGGGCTCGATATACAGCAGGAGACTCTGCCTTCCACACGTATACACATTCAAGCCTGTTCTGGAACTAGCTCTTGTAGCCCAGGCTGTCCTCGAACTCACAGAGATCAGCCTGTCTCTGCCTCCTGAGTGCTGGGATTAAAGGCGTGCGCCACTACCCCTTGGCTCGTTTCTTTTTTTTCTTTCTTTCTTTGTTTCTTTCTTTGTTTCTTTCTTTCTTTTTTTTTTTTTTTAAAGACGAGGTTTCTCTATGTAACAGTCCTGGCTGTCCTGGAACTCACTCTGTAGACCAGGCTGTCCTCAAACTCACAGAGATCCACTGGCTTCTGCCTCCCAAGTGCTGGGATTTAAAAGTGTGCACCACCACTGGCACAAATTTTGATAAGGAAGCTAAGGAATCCAGCAGCCCCGAAAAGCTTACTATAGTAGAGATAAGGCCAAGTGCCATAGCTGAGATCATTCCATACTGTTCCAGAGCAGTAAGGAAAAACCCTGAGTGAGACTCAAGGAGTTCGCTGTTGCTCCACTCCTTGGAGGGAAGCGCTACAATAACAATATGCCACTTGCCCAGACTGTCAGCTGCTGAGTGCATGTGGCTGACTGTCCACAGGATGGAGTGAAAGAAGAGGTGCACAAGATCCTAGGGCCTGGTGTTCGTGGGCAGAGGTGAGGCTCCAACTGGCTTGCTGGCTGATATGTTCTTAGAGATCTGTGAGCAGGCTCAGTGGGTAAAGGGGTTTCTGTCAAACCTGGTGGCCTCAGACTCACTTGATGAGAAAACAAACCCCTACAGATTCCCTAGTACCTCTGAATGATATATGTGTGGTGTGGTGTTTTTGTTTTGTTTTTCGAGACAGGGTTTCTCTGTGGCTTTGGAGCCTGTCCTGGAACTAGCTCTGTAGAGCTGGTCTCGAACTCACAGAGATCCGCCAGCCTCTGCCTCCTGAGTGCTGGGATTAAAGGCGTGTGCCACCGTCGCCCAGCCTGTGGTGTGGTGTTTATCGTGTAAATGTAAACTTGAAAATGAAAACTTTAAAAAGTATTTTCTTCACAATTAAGTGAAATGTAAACCCTGAAAGACCTTGGTGCACGTGAAGTAAGGAGATTGAAGAAAAGCCAGTTCAGGTATTGCCCACTGGAAGCTTCATCAGTCTTTCCTGATGGGTAGGGAGAGAGAACCTTGTAGTGTGAGGTGGGATTTGAATGAGCCACACTAGAAGCTGTTAATTGCGAAGTGAGAACACTTTGCACAAACCACTGATCTGTGTAGATTTGAATTTAGCCTGACCAGACAGATTCAGGCTGCAACAGATACTTTTCAAGCTGGTGGAGAAGGGATGGAGAGATGGCTCAGCGGTTAGAGCGGATACCTTTTTTTTGTTTTTTTGTTTTGTTTTGTTTTGTTTTGTTTTTGAGACAGGGTTTCTCTGCGTAGCTTTGGAGCCTGTCCTGGCATTCACTCTGTAGACTGGCCACGAACTCACAGAGGTCTGCCTGTCTCTTCTTCCCTACTGCTGTGATTAAAGGTGTGCACCACCACCACCTGGCTAGAGTGGATACTTTTAAAGATGGTGAGGGCTGGAGAGATGGCTCAGCAGTTAGGCTGCTCTTCCAGAGAAACCAGCTTCCATTCCCAGCACCCAATTGGTAGCTCACTCATTTCTGATGCCTCCACAGGCACCACATGCAATGTGGTGCACAACAAAACACCCATGCACATGAAAATAAGTGGGTAAGTTTTTTTGCTTTTTAAAGAAGGCTAGGTGGACCAGGGTGGTGGTGCACACCTTTAATTCCAACACTTGGAAGGCTGAGGCATGGGGATCTCTGTAAGTTCTAGGGCCTGTCCTCAGTGTTCATTTTAGTTCACTGCACCTATGGGTAGCCAATAGCTGGCTGGCAATTGCCCAAGCGGTGCTGTTTTGTTGGTTTGGGTTTGAACACAGGCTTAGCATGTAGCCTAGGCAAGCCTCCAACTAACGATCCTTTGCTTCAGCCTGAACATTAGGGTAGTAGAGCTGAGGAGGTAGCCCAGGTCAGGGTGTGAACAGCCAAAGATAGCATCTGCTACCCTGAAACTGGAGTTGCAACTAATGGTTGTGTGTCCTGGGAATTGAACCTGGGTCCTGTGCAAGAGCAGCCAGTGAGTGCTCTTAACCACTGAGCCAGCTTTCCAATCCCTATTACATTTTGGTTTGTTTCTTTATGTGTGTGCATGTGTGGTCAGAGGTACACTTGCTGAAATCAAGACCCTCCTTCTACCATAAGAGTTCCAAGAATTGAACTCGGGTGGTCAGCCTTTTCCCTGCTGAACCCTCTTGCTGGCCCAGTGTGTGCATCTCTGGTGATTCTCTATTCTGTCAAGTTGACAGTAAGCATCCCAACCACAATACACTGAGACGCCACTGAGACCCAGCTAGGATGAGAGGCCAGGCCTGTGCAGTGAGCTGAATTACTGGGGGCTTGCAGAAGCTCAGACACCAGCTTGCAGAGCACAGACAATTGGCCTCATTTCCATGTGCTGTCTCTTCAGGGAGGAAACCAGAAGATGAGGGTGTTGAAGACAACGGGCTGGAGGAGAATTCTGGTGATGGGCAGGTATGTATCACCTTTTCCATTGATGAGGAGAGGTGTTGACAGATATTTCTGTCTCACCTGGTCCTTCAGTCATTTAGTCCAAAAGAAATACACAGAGACCTACATTAATTATAAACTTGATTGGCCTATTAGCTCAGGCTTCTTATTAACTCTTATAACTTATATTAGCCCATAATCCTTGTCTGTGTTAGTCACATGGCTTGGTACCTTTTTCAGCAAGGCAGTCACATCATGTTTGCTATGTGTCTGGCTTTCTCTATCTGGGTGACAAATGCAGACTGACTTCCCTCTTCCCAGAATTCTCATTGCCCCACCTCTACTTCCTGCTTGGCTACCGGCCAATAAGCATTTATTTAAAATATAAGTGACAGGGTACAGACCATTGTCCCACAGCAAAGAGAGCCATGGTGGTAGTGTGGCCATGACAATGTTCTCTGTGTTGCAGGAGGACGTGGAGACCAGCTTGGAGAACCTGCAAGACATGGACATGATGGACATAAGTGTGCTGGACGAGGCTGACATTGACAGTGGCAGTGTGGCAGACTGTGTGGAGGAGGAGGAGGAGGAGACCACCCTCCCCGAAGGCTTGACAGATAACACCGAATTGGTGGAAGGCGACTTGAAGGGACTCCCAGAGCAGCTGCAGGAGCATGCTGTAAGCAGCTGGCGCCACGTGGGGCACTGGGTGGCAGAGTAGGCTAACAGGGACAGCTGCTGATCCCTGTCCCTTAGGGGAGCCTGAGCTGTAGTGTGCAAATACAGCCAGCTGGTGCAGTTACTTGCGGCTCAGAACTGCTTGCCCTCAATCAAGGTGCTCAACCCTGATAACGGCTTCTCCATGTGAAACATATGTCAGACCATAGCAGGGTTGTGATGGCTTAGACCGGCATGCCAGATGCTGTCATCCTGGTGCTAGAGGCAGGAATGTTGGTACAACTGCTAGGATGTCCCCAGTAAATGATGTGGCTTTGATGAGTATCAGTTCAACAGGCACAGGGTCCGAGGCCTCTCGGCAGTCTGTGCTGAAGGATTTTATGGGCACATGGTTGATGTCTGTCCGGAGAGAGGAAAGTGGGCTTCTGGCCTTCTCAGGACCTTAGATCTCCTGCAGTGAGCATTCTGTCCCCTCCTGTGAGAACCTACTGAGCTTGCCTTTGTAGGCCACACACTGATCTTCTGCTGTTAGGATACAAACAGGTCTCAGAATCTGTTCCTAAAAGCCACAGTCCAAATGCGCACTCTGGGGGTTGGGGCTCCCTGCCACAGATCAACAGAGAAGGCCAAAACTTGGGAACACGCTGATTTACAGTATGAAGGACACAGGGCCACCTGGGAGAATCTGTGAAGTGTGCCAAGTGCCAGTCTCTGTAACCTTACACAGGCTATTAATTCTTTTCGGGCTTTAGTCACCAAACTTTCAGGTTTGATGAGTAAATGCTGTCATGGCCCTTGCCACACACCTGCATCTATGATAGAAGTTTACAAGCAAACTGTACCTGTCACTGCCTCTCACCATTGCTCTGCAGCGCCAGAGGTCACTGTCACAGCCAGGACCAGCCCCCCCTCACAGCCAGGCACACTTGGGCCAGCCCCAGGCCTAGAGTGGTCGCCATGCCTCCACAGCAGGTGCTACTGCTGCCCAGTCAGAACAAACCCAGCATCCAGAGCAGGGACGGGCAGGCTGGGCGCACGTGTAGCTGGGGTGCTTCTTGGTATATGTGGCTCTCATGGTGGGAGACAGCTGGATCTTGGAAAGAAAGGGGTGAGGCTTGGTCTTCAGCGAATGTTCTCTGTGGGTGAAGAGCCTCTTCTTGGTGGGGGTCCCTCGTCTCTGTTGGTGAGCTACCACTTACTCTCCTGTGATGTCAGAGGTGGGTTACCTGCTTCCGAGGGCTTCATAGCACCTAGACTCAGACAAGAGGGTGGGTGGCAGGCTGTGCTCTGCAGCCCGATTCTAGAGGCAGTTTCCAGAAGATCTGCCAGGGGCCTGCTCTTCTGTTCGCCTCTGGAGTCCTGACAAGTGCTGTCTTCCACCTCGCCACGCTGGGTGGTGCACAGAGATGTATCCTCTCACCTATGCCATTATAAACTTGGCTCTCCCTTTCCACAGGTAGATGACAAGGAAGCTGTTAACAACGTGGATACATCGTCGTCCGACTTCACCATCCTGCAGGTAAATTTGTCTCACATCTCAATTGTACTCTCAGGTAGCCCCTGTTTCTAGAAGCCACCGCAGACATGCCTCATTGCTTGACAAACCACACACCAGCTAGGGTCACCTTCCCAGACAATGAGTGCTGGAGTCCTTAGAGGACATGCCTGCGGCCTCAGCAAAGTTGGAAACATGCTACTCTCTGGTTGCAAGTGGAAAGGGCCTTGTCCGAGTCCTTGCCTGGAAGAGGCTTAAGGCCATTGTTGCTCTGTAGCTGCCGAGTGAAGGTGAAGCCCCTGGCAGGATGAACACCGATGTAGATGTAGCCCCTTTTGATTTTCCTCCAGAGTGGGGATTAGCATTGGCACTCTTGAGATGAGGATCAGGGGTACCGAGCTAGTGTGGGGGCTTCCTAAACTGTAGCCACATGGCAGCCTGAAGGCCTGCTTGGTTTTTAGAAGCTGTGGCTACCACCCAGCACCTCCCTTGACTGGAGATGTATAGTTGTGGGGCCAAGCTTTGTGCCTGTAAGAACCCGGTCTGTAAGTTCACTGTTAGAAGAGGATGTTGGGATACAGTCTCCCGGAAGGGACGGGGATACAAGGGTGAGGGTTGTAACACTGCCCTCTTCTGCTGCTTGTGGGCAGCTCCTCACAGACTCTGCCCAGGTTTCCTAGGTAACTGTGATGGTTGATGTTTTGTGATGTCCATGCAAATACTAAACTTTAGAATCAGCTGGGTGTATTGGTGCACACCTTTAATCCCAGCACCCAGGAGGCAGAGGCTGCAGATCTCTGAGTTCGAGACCAACCTGGTCTATATAGCGTGTTCCAGGCCAGCCAGGGCTACATAGTGAGACCCTGTCTCCAAACAGGAGAAAAAACGAAGAACAAGGTGAGCACTAAGGGATGAGGTGGGTCCTGTGCTTCCTAGGAAATGCTGTGAGAAAGAGAGCATTGGCCTGTGGTTCTCCAGCTACCACCTGCACCACTTGAGCAGAGGTGACTTCTGGGCAAGTCGTTGCATTTGTTTCATAGAGGTCACCACCACTTAGAGCCTGTGCAATGAAAAGGAACACCCATGTCTGTCTGCCCTGGCATCTTATTAACATGAGACACTACAGGACATCCCTTCAGGTGTCGCTCTGCCATACTGCTTCTGTGTCCAATTCTAGAGCTCAGTTTGAAGTGCAGGCTAGTCATGTGAGGGAAACAGCCAAACCCTCAGCCTCCTGAAGTGTTCGGCTTGGACCCACAGTCTCCAGTGAGGGCTGGGACACTGGGGAGCAGAGCTGAAAGAGTGACGACTGTCCCAGCCTTCTCAGGAAGCCTCCCTTTTAAGAGCACATAGAGCAAGAGCTTGGGGTACAAACCCACTCACAGTCCTTGCCTCACACAGCAGCCTGTCTCAGCCATGCCATTCAAGGCCAGGGTCTACTGGCCTGTGTAAAGGACACTAGCAGTGACACCTGTGCTCATGCCTAGAGCCCAGGGGCTCACATCCTTGACTTGTGTTCAGGAGTGTTTCCTTGTCCCGTGGGTAGTCCTTAGAGGGCAGCAGGCAAAGCTTAAGTCAGAATGATCACCCAGAGAAGCTTTGCTTGCAGGCCTGAGACCATGGGAAGGTGGCTGTGGAGCCAGGGAACCCATTGTGTGGCCAATTCTTGTGAGGACTGTAAAAGTCACCACTGGACAAGGCAGAGAACAGCTGGGAGGATAGGATTCCTTAGACAAGTTGGGTCATCACTGAGGGAGATGGAAAGTGCTGGGGGCGGGGACGACTGCGTTGTCTGTTTCCCCTTGGCCCTAAATTTTCAGAAAGTCAGCTTGAGTATCCTGCAGGTGAAGAGAGTGCCCAGAGGCTTGTGCCAGGCAGTTAGGCATATATGGAAATGGGCGAGAGCTACGCTCCTGGTCTCAAGTTCAGTTCCAAGAGAGCCATTCCTGACCACAGTAGGGAGACAGGAGGGCTGCTGGGTGCCCTTCAACAGGATCAGCAGCGTGTCTGGGGCAGCCAGAAACTGAGGTGACCAGGGCAGAGCTTGTCTTGTGCAAGCAGGGCCACTCTGAGTCCATATTGTCCCCTGAAGTCCCAGTTGGTGGTCAGCCTCCCTTAGTCCCCATGAAAGTTGGTGGCGAAGTGGGACTAGGCCTTTAGGCAGCATCTTACTTGTGCTTTCTGTTGCAGGAAATCGAAGAAGCATCCTTGGAGCCAGGTACTGTCCAATGCAGGGCTCAGCAGCGGGTTCTGCCCACAGCGGGGAGGCTCATGCTAACCAGTGCCGCACTCTAATGTGCATTGCTCTAGTGCTTTACAGTCCAGAGCACACCAGGACCATAGAGATTGGAAACCCAGCCGTATCACAAGATCTGTACATGTGGCAGCAACCTGTGTGGCATCCTGTCCACGTGGCGAAGGCTTCGGTCCTGCTTTTAAACAGAAGCAGTGGCGTGAAAATGCCCACAGTTCCCGTGATCAGAGCTCTGTGTCTGTCGCCAGCAGATCTTGTGATACCGGCAGCATGTCACCATGTGGTGTTCGTACAGGCAGTGCAGGTAGCATAGGGAATGCCACATGAATAGGACATGACCGGATCCCCCGAAGAGGAGTGCACTTCTGAGAGAGAATCGCAAACAAACACTGTCCCTCTGGGCTGCCAACCTCCACATGCCAGAAGACCCGGCGCTCCGCACGTTAACTGCTGTAAGCAAGGCAAAGCATCAGGCAATTAGTGATGCATGAAGGCCAGGCGCTCAGTTACGCACTTGGACGCAAGCTGAATTGAGAAGAGTTGGTTCATACATTGTCACAGTGCACAGAATGAAGACTCAAGACTCAGAAGGTTGTGGGGTGAAGTCTCCGGGATGCTTGCCTCTGCCCTTAGCGCAGGCTGGGGGCGCCATGGCTGAGGGCGCAGGTAGGGTGCAGGCGCTATGTAGCGGGTTTTCCAATCTCTGTGTAGCCAGCAGTTCTGTCGGTGTGAGCGGGGCCGCCGCGCCCGAGCCGCAGTTGTGATTGCTTTATTTCCCTGGTGATTAAACCTTGTGCCATTCTATTCCTGTTAAATCCGTAGAAAATGAGAAAATACTCGACATTTTGGGGGAAACTTGTAAATCTGAGCCAGTAAAAGAAGAAGGTTCGGAGCTGGAGCAGCCCTTTGCCCAGGCCACGAGTAGTGTGGGGCCAGACAGGAAGCTGGCGGAGGAAGAGGACCTATTTGAGAGCTGCGGACACCCGGAAGAGGAAGAGCAGGAAGAAGAGCAGGAAGAAGAACAAGAGGAGGAGGGAGATTTAGCTTTGGTCCACAACAGCGAGTCTGAGTCTCCAAGTACTCGGTGTCAGTGGAGCGAGGCAGACGCCCCGTTAGCAGTAGTGAAAAGGGAGCCGGCGGAGGCGCCGGGTGAAGTCGCAAGCACAGGCGGAGGCCCCGGGATGGACCACGAGCCTGTAGGGCTAGAGGAGCCAGTTGAGCAGAGTAGCACAGCTGCCCTGCTCACGGATGCCACCAGCCAGGAGCTGGTGAGAGCGCCCACAGCAGCTTTGAGCCCTGAGCCCCGAGATAGCAAAGACGACGTGAAGAAGTTTGCTTTTGACGCTTGTAATGACGTCCCTGCAGCTCCTAAAGAGTCCTCAGCCAGTGAGGGCGCTGATCAGAAAATGAGGTTTGTTGATTCTCAGTCCTAGACCAGACGCTATCTCCTTTCATTGTCACTAGTGACACACGTGAGCTGTTTAGAGCCTGCAGTCGGCAGCCACGCTGCCCAGCGCTAGCTCCTTCAGGCAGTTTCACTTCTTGTTTATTTTACACTGGTTCTATAATCTTTTTCCCCCCTCAACCTGCCACGGTTGTTTGCTTTTAATTCTTCTTAATTATTTTTAGCCCAGCAGAAACTTAATTAACTCCTGTGGGTATGAAATCTTATGTTAGGTCAGATTTCCAAAACATGTTTGTCGGGGTGTCCTTTTTGAGAGCTAAGTGCCGGGTAGGTATGCAGCTTTGGCGGGTTCTTAGGGTTGCGGGTTTGTCTCTTGCTGCTACAGCCCCCTTGAATGACACTGTCTCTTGTCTCTAGTTCTGTTGAAGAAGACTCGGACACAAAGAGGCTTTCCCGTGAGGAGAAGGGTAGGTCCTCTAGTACACCAGTCTCCTGGAGTGCAGTAGGCCTCAAGTTCACCGCGGCCTGTTTCCCTGTACACACATGTATGCATGCATCCCACTACAGCTGGCAAGTGCTGCGGCCCCTTGTTAAAGTCACTTGCTGAGTGGGCTCAGTGGCTCAGGCCCTTTCTCCAATCACTTGGTAGGCAGAAGCACAGGGAGGGGGGCTGACAAGTTCCAGGCCAGCTTAGGTACCTGACTCAAATAGAAGTTTGCAGGCTGAGAAATGCCATACAGAACCAGCCTACAGTTCTGACCATGCAGGGTCTAGCTAGGGAGGGGAGGCACGACATGGGCTTGGAAAAGGTGGCAAGCAAGGACAGTGCCATGCTGCAGTGACTGCTTTATGAGCAGAAGCCATCTTGGGCTGAGATCAGTTCAGCTGTTCACAACTGACTGGTCCTTGATGTCCTGGCATCCTTTTTTAGTGTCAACACGTAGATGCCACTGCTGTCTGTGACTAGGCCGACACTGGTTTCCTGGGCCTGGCCATTCCATTGGGCCCTGGGCACATCCCTGAAGTTCTGGGGATGGCCGAGCTCTGGAGTTCTTTGGATGTTGAGGTTCTGACCAGAACTTCCCTTTGCACAGGTCGCAGCAGCTGTGGTAGGAATTTCTGGGTCAGTGGCCTTTCGTCTACAACTAGAGCCACTGATCTGAAGAACCTATTCAGCAGATATGGGAAGGTGAGCCACCGCTGCCCAAGAGCGAGCAGAGAAGACCTTGCTTTTACTAAATAAATGTCAGTTGTTCTGTTTTACCCACAAAAACTCGGGAGCCAGATGCTGGGGTGAGAGCCTGCCAGCTCAGAGAGGCTGAGAAAGCACCCAGCTGACCTTCCTCTTCTGCCTTTGTCCCTTGTCTTCTACCATCTTAATCAGGTCCTCTCTTGATGTCCCTCCCTTCCAGTTCTGTGTGTTTCTCTCTCCACCCTCCTGACTCCTTCTTACTCTTTACGGTTTTTTCTTAATAATCTTATGTTCTTTTCCTGTTAGCTGGTTGCTTACTCTGCCTCTAAACCTGTTGTTGGCTTTAATCCTATTTACAGTATTCAGGTAGAAAGCTCTTGCTTTAAAGATGTGTGCTAGGACTGAACTGCTCAGCTAGAAACAGGTTTTTCCAGTAAATAACACAATCTTAGGGTTCACAGTGTGATCAAACGTCCTGCATCATTTCCCCTTCTATCTAAACGAAAAGGAAAGGTTTTAAACTTTAACAGCAAAATTTTACAGTAATGAAGCTACTCTGCCAAACTTTCCACAGTGTCCAGCTTGGTTGTATTTAGCAGTTTTAGGATTAAGTATTTTTGAATTGAAATTTCTGTAAATTTTCATGTCAGTCTCGTATGAGCTCAGCAATTTGAATGTCCTTAGCAGTTTATAATACCAAGTTGAGTGGTATTTGTCAGCTTAGCGGCAAACCTAGCTAGAATGCAGCAGTCAGCCCAAAGGTGTCCCCTGTTTGTTCAGGACCTGGTGGCAGAAGAGGTGTGGGACAGTTTCGTCCAGTGATTAATGTTACCACAATTCAGGTGGATTTGTCATTGCAGGACCCCATCATCTTCTAAGGTTACTGTTAGGAATGGTCACGTGTTGGAGAACGACGTCTTGCTTGTTTGTCCTGGCCGCCTGGCTAGCTTAGCCCCCAAAAAACAACACAGAAATTGTATGACTTAAATCACTGCTTGGCCCATTAGTTCTAGCCTCTTATTGGCTAACTCTCGCATCTTGATTTAACCTATTTCTATTCTGTGTATCGCCAACATGACAGTGGCTTACAGGGAAAGATTCAGTATGTCTGTCTCTGGCGGGCCCCACGGTGTTCCTCTCTATTCCGCCTTTCTTCCTCCCAGCATTCAGTTCCGCCTACCTAAGTTCTGCCTTATCAGCTAGATCAAGGCAGTTTCTTTGTTCATTAACCAATGAAAGCAACACACAAACAGAAGGAACTCCTACACCAGTCATGGTTCAAAACTTAAAGCATCTATAGCAGATCTCCGAAAGGTTTAAGGAAAGTTTTAGAGAGTCAAAACCAAAAGATTATGAGATTAATGGCAACAGAATTATCCCTTAAATTTGTTTTTTCTGATAAGAGACAGAGATTTTGGATTTTCATTTAAGAAGAGTGCATGGCTTTACAGGAGAGAGCCACACTCCAGCTCCATCCAAAGCCAGTTTTAATTTTTGATTGATGTGGGGCCACTTAAAGACTATTTGCCACTTAGGTCTGTAGAGGGCAGCAGAGACAAGAATTTGGGACTTCACCTTGGTGGGCCAGCCTTATGGCAGAAAGAAAGAAGGAAGTGCCTGGCTGGGAGTCCCACCCCTGGCACACTGAGTGGTTGTCAGGCATGACGGTGGCATGGGTGCTGGTGCTCTGAGCTGGGTTTTCAGGCCAGTCAGCTGGAGGTGGGTGATAACCACTTGACCAGTGTATTCCTTTTTTGGGAGGTCATTTTCTCATGATGATCCATCCTTTTTCTTCAGATGTTTCACTTGTCCTATAGTCTCCAGATTGTGTAGTGTGCCTGTAATGTACTTTATGTTGTGATATGAAAAAAAACTTTTACTGGAGACATATTCTGGAACATGGTCAGTCTTAATTTGTACAGATATCACCATAATAATCATAATTTCTACTAAATAAATAATCATGGAATCAGCCTTTTCAGAGCTTAAAGCAGTTGACCATTGAAATCCTGAAACTTTATCTGAGCTATGGTGCACATATTTTAATTTCCCAAACTCTGCACAGTGAAACACATCCATGTGTCAAATTTCATTTCTTTGAGTACCCTTTAGGTTACTTCCTACAGGTTGTTTGGTTACGCAAAGAACAAGTAAGACATTTTCTTAAAATTTCCTTGGCTTGTTGCCAAGTGATAGAAAAGCAATCTTTCTTCAAGTCTTTGCTGTTAACATGGTGTTTTTAATGAAATTCTTAGACTTCTACCACATTTCCTATTAATAGCTGATCAGTTTCATCATTACCTTGTGCCAGAGGGCCTGGTGAGCCATATGGGATCTGATAGGTATGTTATATATAAAGGATGGTTTCTATTTCTGATTACTTGTTGTAGTTGAATAAATAGTAAAGTTAATTCTGAATTATTTGGAATAAATTCAGCTGTTCCAATATGTGAAACCATTCTTCTATGTATTGAGAGTCAGTAACTATATTAAGAGATTGAGAAAAATCTAATAATACTATAAGAATGTGTACATCTCTAATTTATGAACTGAATCATAAAGACTTTGAGCCACTTATTTCTCCTGACTTGAAACCTACCTTTCCTGGTTTATTTGCATCACTAGGGAAAGTAGGGGCTCCAGAAATTGGTATCCCATTTACTGTATCAGGGAGAATCCAATTGGCTCTTTTTACAAACTGAAAACTCTTGGTTTTGGGATATTTCTTGCCAAATCTCTCCCAAAAATTACTGTAAGCTCTTTACCATTGTTCATTTTATGCCCATAATGAGGCGATTTCAGTATTAGTAAAAGGTACCACAGTTTCCACCATGTCTATTCCTACTAATTGAGAAAAATCTCAGTTTTGCTTTCAGAATCAATTCAACAGGCATTCCATAAGTCTCTCAATTGCTTTGTGGATGAATTTCTTCAATGCCGACAGGGAATGATTGAACCAAATATGATAGTGGGGCCTGTACTTGTCTTGTCCTTAGCTGATCTGCATTCATTAGTTCAGTGCTGGCCTTTGCCAAACCTTCTGCATACTCCAGAAGACTGGTGACTTCTGTTGGGTCTCTAGGAACACCTTGCATACAATCCTTTTCAAATGACCTTGCTTACCACAATTAAAACATGTCATTTAGCCAGGCGATGGTGGCGCATGCCTTTAATCCCAGCACTCGGGAGGCAGAGACAGGCGGATCACTGTGAATTCGAGACCAGCCTGGTCTACAGAGCTAGTTCCAGGACAGGCTCCAAAGCCACAGAGAAACCCTGTCTCAAAAAACCAAAAAAAATAAATAAATAAAAAGAAAATAAAACATGTCATTTTTATTTTTCTTAAAACTTTTAAAAGTTACTTCCCCATCAGAGTAGCATCATAAACGTCTATTGATGTTGCCTTTGAAAACCTAATCACCTTTTTGCATTTTGAATTAGCATTTTCAAAAGCCAAAGAATCAATTAATATTTGTCTTCTGGATCTAATACTGTTCTGTTTATAGCTGAAGTCAGTGTTTTTTGGACTTGTATAATTTTAGTAAATTACTTAGATGTTTTTCCTGATTCTCCAACCCTGTTTGAAGCAGTCAAAGCTGCTAAAGAACATAGTACCAAGGTGTGATCATCAAATTCAAGCTGTCTTTGTAAATCAGAATGTTGATCTTCACCTAGCAACTGATCTTGAGAAATATTAATACCTCTAACCTTATTTCACTGTTCTATGACCCTATGATCTTCTTTCTACCGTGTTAGTCATTGTATCTGAGGACCAGCTTTCTAATATTACTGTTGCCAAATCTTTCCAGTCTTGGTGGATAATTCTGTTCTGAGTTACCCATGAATTTAACACCTGCTTCACATAGGGAGAATGCATGCCATATGAAATGACTATTTCCTTAAGTCTCTTGAAATCTAACATTCTGCAGGATCCCAAGTCAACTTCTGCATAGCCTTGGCGATCTCTATCATCTGCTGGTAGTGGTTTATAATGACTGGTTAAACTAAGATTGGGTTTCTGATAACCTTGGGTCTCTCCTCTTTAGTTGCATCATGCAGTGGTGTGGTAGATTCTTGTCTAAATTCCTCTGTCTGTGTCTGAGAATTTTTCTTATTTTCATACGTCTTTTTAATGCTTGTATCTTAAATCCACTCTTCATATTTGGCACAAAAAACACTGGCTATTGAGGATAAAATATGAATTACCAGACCGATAGTAATTGTAATTGGTATTATGTCAATCTCAGCTAGGTCATTTATTCTGTTTTCTGCCATTTAGAGTACACCATAGTTCCCATCCTTAACTTAGGAAAGTTTTTTTCTTTTAATATTATTTAACTCTTCCTTCCCAGGTGTCTTACCAAACCTGATGACTTCTCATCATTTGACTACAAATGGCATGATTTCTCTGTCCGTGTTTGTGCCCCATGTTGGAAGCCAAGTGTTTTTAGTAAAATCTTAGTTGTTCAATTTTACCCACAAAGACTTGGAGTCAGATACTGGGGTGAAAGCCTGCTAACCCAGAGAGGCAGAGAAAGCACTCAACTGACTTCCTTCTCTGCCCTTGTCCCAGAAGCCTCCTGTCTTCTACCATTTCAATCAGGTCCTCTCTTCATGTCCCTCCCCTCCACTTCTTGTGTCTCTCTGCCCATCCTGTCTAATCATTGTATATTCACTTCCTGTCAGCTGGTTGTTTGCTCTGCCTCTTGACCTGTGGTTGACTTTATTTAATTCTGTGTACAATATTCAAGCAGAAAGCTCTTGGATTAAAGTGTGTGCTAGAGCTGAAACAACAAAATTAGAAACAGATTTTTCCAGTAAATAATACAAATTTAAGGTTTACAGTGTTATTAGATATCCTGCAACAGGACCTGGCTGCACAGGTCTGTGTCCTGGCTTATTCGGGGACAGACTGGAGCTCCCTGTCAGGGCTGGGTTCCACATATGCCGTGAGAGTGTGGTGCTGTGACCACCAGGTGGTTTCAGAGGACTCACTTGAGCCACCTCTCAACTCACTGATAAGTGTTGCCATCATCTGTGTTGGTTACTGTTTGTCTATGGCTCTGTGACTCCACCAAGACTCAGTCCATGGTATGACTGTCACTCCCATGTGCAGTTTAAAGCCTCCCAGTCCCCTTGAGAACCTCTGCTGGTGGCTGCACTGTTTCTCCCCAGTGCCTCTAGTAGGGCCTTGGGCTGAGGGGAGTCAGAATCCCTTCCTTGCTCTGTGATTACCAGGTCCATGCCTGCAGTAATACTGAGGTGGTTTGCTTTCTTCAGGTGGTGGGTGCCAAGGTTGTGACGAATGCCCGCAGTCCTGGAGCTCGCTGTTACGGCTTTGTCACTATGTCCACAGCTGAAGAGGCAACAAAATGCATTAGCCATTTGCATAAGACTGAGCTGCATGGCAAAATGATTTCAGTGGAAAAGGTAACTGGCCATGTGCTACAGTTGGGGCTGGCACTGGTGCCAGGGCATAGGGGCACTAGCATTTGACTCTTCCATAGGCCAAAAGTGAGCCTGCTGGCAAGAGAGTGCCTGACAGGAGAGATGGAGACAGCAAGAAGGAGAAGGCCAGCACCAGTGACAGGTATTCCTGCAGACCACCAGAGCTTTGCTCTTACCCTCCCTGCCCACTAGCACGTGCCAAAGATGGCCTTGAACCCCCTGCACCTATGAACTGGGTAGCCATTGCCTCTTGAATGTTTGCTCTGAGGCTTGTGGGCCACTCACTTCTAGGTCAGCAACCCTGAAGAGGGAGGAGAAAGCCGACAGAAAGGACGATGCCAAAAAGGGGGATGATGGGAGCACAGAGAAGACCAAGGACTCGGATGATCAGAAGCCTGGGCCTTCAGAGCGCTCACGGACCACCAAGTCAGGTAGGCAATGATGCCTGTGTCCCTTCACGCATAGCCTAAAGCCACCATCTGCATTCAGCTCTTCCCTCCCTCTGCTTACAGGAAGCCGTGGTACCGAGCGCACTGTGGTGATGGACAAGTCCAAAGGTGTGCCTGTCATCAGTGTGAAGACATCTGGGTCCAAAGAGAGAGTGAGTGTCAGACCGACAGCAGGCTCGATGCTCCAGTGATTCGAGGGAAGCTTCATAGAGAGATGCGAGGCATCTAGAGTAGCCTGTCTGCTGCTGCTCTCTCTGATGGCCGCCATGTGCTGCCTCCCGTCCCTGCCTCCTGGAAGCCCACTGTTGGGACAGCTGCAGACCTTGGTGGGTTCTGAAGTCTCAGAGCCTGACCACCTTAGCATGGGTCTGGCATCCCTGAGACCTCCCATCCATGCCAAGCCTCTAGAGGACCACATCATGTGGCGCCGGGCCTGGGTCACAGGGGGCTTCTGAAGGCAGGGTCTAGGCTTGGCATGTTTGTATCAACCCGGGACTCTGAGGGTCTCAAAGCCCAGCATGGCTCACTGCTAAGTGAGAAGGCCTGTTGCCTGCGACTTGTGGCCATTCCCACATGCACTGGTGTCTCGAGGTGGCTTTTTACTTCAGTCTTACTTGTAGCAGCTAGAAAGTGGGAAGGTGAAGGGTGGGCTCCAGGGGAAAGTGGGTGGGTCTCAATGGGCGCTATCACACCTGAGGAGATGGTATATATGGCCCTGACTGTGAAGGAAAGGGCAGATGGGATTTATTAGGAAGACTGCGATATGCTGCAGGCCAACCAGGGCTAAACAGTGAGACACTTGCTCCAGAAAGTTAGAGTTTCATTGTAGTTAGAGCAATAGTTGTGACTTAGCCAGCCTGGAGCTCACAACTCAGCACAGCATGCTGGAGGCTGAAGCAGAAGGACCGCGTGGTGGTCCTTCTCGGGGCGGGGATGATGAATGGTGACTTTATGCCATTTGGGGACATAGGCAGCTCCATTTGAGTCTCTCCTGTGAGCACCTTCAGTCAGCAACTGTCCCTGTGCCAAGTGCCTCTGTCCCTCCTGCACTAATTCTCTTTTTGTTACTGAACCAGGCCTCCAAAAGCCAGGACCGAAAGTCGGCCAGCCGGGAAAAGCGGTCTGTTGTGTCCTTTGACAAAGTTAAAGAGTCCCGAAAGTCCAGAGACTCCGAGTCACGGAGGTGAGCAGGGCTGGAAGGGACAGCCATGGGTGGGTGTTGAGTGGCTCACTGGCTGGGCACTTTGAGGACCCTGTACTGAGATGACTGCCGCAGTATTTTACCATCTTCAGAGACCTCAGAAAGTGTCCAGCAGGGCAGGGACGATGGGAATATTCACTTGCCCAGGAAGGATCGGAAAAGGTATAGCAGGCATTTGACAGCTGATCGCAACACTGTTGCAGTTTCTAAAGTGGCCCTTGCTTGAGGCAGTGTGTGTGTGTTTATGTGGGCTCCAGGGCAGGCCAGCACAATGGGGCAGAGCCTCTGGCTGCTCTGCTGGGCGAAAGGGGAGAGGAAGACAGAGGAAGGCAGTGCTGTTTTTGACCTGGCTGTCCTAGCATGCCCCTAGCTTCTCACACTGAACCCTCTGACTTGACTTGCCCTCCTCTTACAGGGAGCGGGAGCGTAGCGAGCGGGAGCAGCGGCTGCAGGCACAGTGGGAGCGGGAGGAGCGGGAGAGGCTAGAGATCGCCCGTGAGCGCCTGGCTTTCCACCGCCATCGGCTAGAGCGTGAGCGCATGGAGCGGGA
Organism: Microtus ochrogaster; assembly: GCF_000317375.1. Classification (NCBI taxonomy): domain Eukaryota; kingdom Metazoa; phylum Chordata; class Mammalia; order Rodentia; family Cricetidae; genus Microtus; species Microtus ochrogaster. The sequence goes on from NW_004949196.1 coordinate 308,373, forward strand.
GAGGCTGGAGCGCGAGCGCATGCATGTGGAGCAGGAGCGGAGGCGTGAGCAGGAGCGCATCCATCGCGAACGAGAGGAACTGCGACGGCAACAGGAGCTGCGCTATGAGCAGGAGCGCCGGCCAGCCGTGCGCAGGCCCTATGATGTGGATGGCCGGTGAGCAGCCAGAGGTCCAGGTGCGCGGGGCGGGGCAGGGTCTCACTGTTGAACGTAAGGCCGAGCCTGCTGCCTGTTGGTGTGTGAATCTATGGTAGAAGGCAGGCAGGTGTCCTGTGAAGCTGCCAGTGCTAAGGCCTTCCAAAGGCCAGGACATCCAGCATTCACGGTGGCACTAAGGCAGAGGTGGGGGTATTTGGTCCAAGGGCTTATTACCGCCTCCACAGAAAGAGCTCTTGCCAGGGACATGGTTGTGACTTGGAGCTGTGCAGGTTCTAGGTGCCTTATGTCCCTGCCTCATACCCCATCGCAGGCGTGATGATGCCTACTGGCCAGAAGCCAAACGGGCCACACTGGATGACCGCTACCACTCAGATTTTGGACGCCAGGACCGCTTCCATGACTTCGACCACAGAGACCGGGGCCGCTATCCCAACCACTCCGTGGACAGGTGAGCCTCATCGTGGGCCCATGACCATGTTGGGTGGGCTCTGTGCACACAGACCCCTCCCTATCTGGTCTCATTGAAATCCTATTTTTTAGGAGAGAAGGTTCAAGGTCGATGATGGGAGACCGAGATGGACAGGTGAGTGCGCGGGCCACTGCTCCAGCTGTGAAAGGGCGGTCCCACTCGCTGCTGATAGTGCTACACACTGCTACTCTGGAGTCACAGTGCTAGCCATGCCCTTCCCTCCTACACACCTGAGCCACTGCTCCCTATGGGGCTGACCCAGTGCCCCTTGCATCCTCTGTCCCCTTGTTGCTCTCCCACTGTCAGGCTTCAGCTGCACAGTGCCACCCTCACTACTGTCTTGCTTACCATCCTTGGTTTTCCATCACCAAGTCGGGTTGTCTGCGGCCCTTGGATACACTCATTCCTCAGTCCTATGGCTCCATCCTGATGTCGCTATTTCCACATAGCTAGTTGTCTTTGGGAACCGGTGACTAGAAGTGGCCTGTGTGAGTGTTCATTTGTACATGCAGTTGTCACTACAAAGAAGGGCAGGTGACAGTGTCTTCTGACTTAGAGATAGGAAGACAGAGCAAGAGCTGGCCAAGAACGCCAGTGACCAGGACTGTTTGTGCTCAGGCAGGAAACTGGGGGCTTTGGGAGATGTTCACTGTGCTTGGCTTCACTTGGTGTTGTCAGGTCTTTCTGCCTTGGCCCTTAAAACAGTTTTGATAAGCCAGTATTTGAGCTGGGTATACTGGTCACCCTCAGAATCCCACCACTCAGGTAGTTAAGATAGGGGTTACTGGCATTTACATACAGTCTCAGCCACAGAGTGAGGCCTTGCGCTAGAGTTCATGTGGGTATCTGTGTGCTGCCACTCTTCTGGTTGGTGTCTCACGTTTGTAAAGCAAGGGTGCTATGCATAGGCCGGGCTCTTTGTAAGGAGCCTTGTGAACCTAACCCTTCGTGAAGGAGGACACTGTAATAGTGGTCACACTCTGCTCCCTGAGCTTTGTATCCTCGCATCTAGGGATCAAAGACAATGCTGACCTCACCCTTTTCTCTGGTCCAGCATTACCCTGAGCGCCATGGAGGACCTGAACGCCATGGCCGGGACTCTCGAGATGGCTGGGGCTACGGCTCCAACAAGAGAATAAGTGAAGGCCGAGGGCTGCCCCCACCTCCCAGGTTTGTGTCCCACCCTCCCAAGGCCTGGAATGGGGGTGACCAGCCTGACCTGGTGGAGCCTGTACCTCCCAACAACACCATCTGCTGAGGGCCTGGTGTGTGTGGCAGTGCAGGTCAGAGGGGTCTCTTTCCAAGGGGCAGGCGTGACTGGGGGGAGCACAGTCGGAGACTTGAAGACGACCGGGCGTGGCAGGGCGCAGCTGACGGAGGCATGATGGAACGTGAGCACAAGAGGTGGCAAGGTGAGAACTAGGTGGAAGCCAGGGCCACTGGCTGAGAAGGGACTGGGGTGGGGTAGGGCAAGCTGAGACCAAGCAGCTGTTGGCTCCACACCTGCCAAGCTGCCCTCTTGGACTTGTGCCTCATCCTGCAGGAGGTGAGAGGAGCATGTCAGGCCACTCAGGGCCCGGCCACATGATGAACCGTGGAGGCATGTCAGGGTGAGTACTCTACTGCCAGGTGGGGGCAGGGCTGCACTGCAGTGAGCTGGGGACCGCCTGTGGCTTGGGGAAGGCTGTCTAATGGTCCCTGGCCTCTCCTTAGGCGTGGCAGTTTCGCCCCTGGTGGAGCCTCACGTGGCCATGTGATCCCGCGTGGAGGGATGCAGGGAGGCTTTGGAGGACAGAGTCGGGGTAGCAGACCCAGTGACGCCCGCTTCACCCGCCGCTACTGAGCACCTGTGCTGCCCAACTGTGACCTCCATGTCCTGTCAGGACTTCTCCACCATTGTATAAAAGATTTTTTTTTTAATCTGCCATATTGTAGCTTGTTAACAATGTGAATTTGTTTTCATTTGGTTTTTGTTGCTGTTTTTTGTAATAAAGGTGTTTCTGTTCATGTGCCCTTTACTTCAAGCCTTCAAGCCTGGCCTCTCATTTTCATCGAGAGAGAGATGTGGTACTATACAAGCAACTGTACAAGCTGTGTCCACGGTGCCTAGTCAATCCCATTCTGTGTGGCACCTGTGCTGTGGCCTTGGCTACCTCAGTCCTGCACATGGGAAGACAGCCTATTTGGTCCCATGTTGCAAGCTCAGGCTTGGTGAGCATCAAGGACATGCAGGGCTATTATCCTTCCTGTGCACAGACCTCTACAAGAACAAAGCTGGCTGCTGGAGGAGGCAGCAGCGGTGTGAGGGGCACAGGTCTCACTCTGGAGATCACTGACACCCAGCCCGGGTTAGACAGGTAGCCCCTGGTTTTAGAGTGTAAGACACGTCACCAGCTCTGGACTTAAGCAGAGTGACAGCAGTAAGCCCAATGCCAGGTGCTCTCTGCAGCCTAGGAGAACCTAGAAAAGTTATGTTCAGCCAGCCAAAATCCCCTCCATCTGTCCACTATGTTTCCAGGGTGTTCTGTGAATATACAAATAGCTGGATGTCCTATTGGGCTTGGACACATAAAGAGCTCTGTGTGACAAAAGCTGTTCCTGGAGGTGACCCAGAGCCCAATGGTGGCCTAGAGTCTTCCCACCTTAGCCCCACCCATTCTGGGCCTGACTGCCAATCACAGCCTTCTCTGACTAAGGCCTCAGACAGCTGATGCAGCCTTACTTGTGGCTCCTGGGAAAAGGGACCTACAGGGAGGGGGCTGGGAGGTGGTGGCAGGGGCAGGTGGATCTCTGTGAGTTCGAGACCAGCCTGGTCTACAGAGCTAGTTCCAGGACAGGCTCCAAAGCCACAGAGAAACCCTGTCTCGAAAAACAAAAAAAAAAACAAACAAAAAACAAAAAAAAAGGGACCTACAGGGGACAAGGTTGGGAGGCCTGAGTGGTTATGATCAGTCTGGACAATGGGAAAGTCAAGAACTGGTCTGTTGTAAATGAAACCCCTGTTGAGGGCCTCCCCATGTCCAGACTCCCCTAACCTTAGTACCTACTTCATCCTCTCTGAGGGCTAGGGGGATGGTTCAGTGGTCCAGTACCCGTGACAGGCAACTCAGGACTGCCTGTACACCCAGCTCCAGAGAGGACCCTCCTGGGTAGTGTGGGCAGTGCACACACACATGCATGCACACACACAGGGAAGCACTGCTAGTCGGTACTTTTTGTCAATAGCCACCTGGGAAGAGGGACACTAAGGAAATGCCTCCATCGGATGGGCCTGTGAGCATCTTTGTGAATAATGAGTGATGTGTGAGGGGCAGTAAACAGCACCACCCAGGGCTGGTGGTCTAACCTTGAGGAAGGAGCAACCCCCCCCCCCCCCAGTGAACCTCCATGACCTCTGCTTCAGTCCTGTCTCCAGGTCTGCCCTGACTTCCCTCAGCAAGGGAGTGAGGCCTGAGGAACCAGCTGCTGGAACAAACCCTGTCCTGCCTGAGCAGCTTTCAAGCGTGATGTTCTATCACAGCAATAGAAACCCTAAGACACTGTTTTTTAAAATTGAAAACAAACCTTTTTGGGCTCCAAGCACTACATCTGGAACACGGTTCCCCATTGGTCCGGACTCCTCACACAAGCAAAGGCTGCCAGGAGCCAGGACCCCCAAAAGCCCAGGTGATCCATTTTCCTCCAGTCCACTCCACTCTACCAGAACACAGGTCAGGGACTATTCCAAGTCCTTTATTGGACCAGCAATGCTGGAAGCTGCCCTCAGAGTGGGGTCCCCACTGTGGTTGAGTCTGTGGCATCCTGGTCTTGCCCCCGCCCCCCATAATGATGGGACAGGTGGCATCCGTTACTTGGTGTGCTCTTTCACGTACTCCCAGCCCTCCTTGGAGTATTCTCGGGCCTTGGTGGGGGCCACTGACAAAGCTGCCATGACGGAAATGATGCCTGCAGGGACAGTGCATGGGTACCAGTGAGTCCCCAGCTTGCCAGAACCACTTTCACAGCCAACCCCCAAGGAAGCCGAAGAGTTGTAGCTGGAGCAGGAGTGGGGTCACCCCTTCCCTACACGTTTCTCAGATAGTTTTGTTTTTAAACAGGATTTTTCTTTGTAGTCGTGGTTGTCCTAGAATTCACTTGGTAGACCAAGTTAGCCTGGAATTAAAATCTTCCTGCCTCTGCCTCCCAAACACTAGAGACACCAGCACGTGCCACCACACCCAATCATTTCTACTTAGCTCCATAGACGACATACAGGCACACAAACAGATAAACTGGGAGGAATGGAAAGGAACAGCAAGACAAACAGGGTTGGGAACAAGGCTGGCATGTCCAGGTATCCCCCAAACAAGGGCACAGGGGGCCTTACCTGAGTTCCAGGAGTCACGGAAGTTCGGAAAGTTAATCTTTGGAGGGGCTGGGAGCTGGGAATAAAGATGAGCACAGGGCTAGTGCGTGGGGATAGGTCACAGCCTTGTCACCCAAACCCAGCAACATAAACTCAACCAAGTAGGAGCCGTGGGGTACCAAGGCCAACCATAACCGGCCTGAGTCCCAGCCAGGGTACCTGTGGCATCTCCAGACCCGTCTGCTGGCACACATACTGGCTGAACTGGTACATTGCTGGTGGCACCACCTCCTCGGCCTTCCGTAGGGCAGCCTCGCTCTTGTCGCTGGGCCCCAGCAGCTCCTGGTCATAAACAAGGTAGACTGCTCCCCCCGCCACGCTTCCCTTGATGAGGAACCTAGGGGAAAAGAGACAGAAGCTGTGGCGGCAGGGTCGCCATTCGGCGACCTGGGAGGCCACAGAACAAGGATCATTCATATTGCCTTGTGTGACACGAGTTTTAAACCAAGTCTTAAAGTAAGAGACAGTGAATCGTTCGAAATCCTGCCGAGATCAGGAGACACCGGACATAAAACCTTCCAGGGAGACCAAAGGAACTTCATGTCACTCATGCTCCGGAGAGGGGGGAAGGGCAAGATTTTCCACGAGTCCCCGTTGTACATAAGGGAAAACTGAAGCTGTAGGTGACAAGGGCTGGCTGGGAGGTAGGAGAGGCGATCCAGTTAGCTTTGCCAGTGAGCCTGAGAAGGGGTCCAGATGCAAGCGGAAGTGAGCAGTCGCAGGACACCAAGCCGCAAGGTACAGATGCTTGCAGCACGGAACTTTCCCGAAGGCTCAGGACCCACCCGAGTCTCCACGCACCTCATTAGCGACCACACTCGAGCCACCATGGTCTGTCTCTCGTTTCACTCCCCGCGCAAGGGCACGCAATTCACCCGCCGCTTCCGGTAAGCGGCGCTGCTGAGTCTCCTGGGAAATACAGTCCTCGCCGTCAGCCGCAAAGGACTCTGGGAGCGGCAATCGGGTTAGTCTCTGGAGGACCGTGGCTGTGGCAATTTCTTCAAGGAAATGTAGTCGGGAGGAAAAAAAAGACGCGCTAGGCCGCGAAGACTCCCGGGAAATGTAGTTTGAAGGGATGATGGACGGAGCCCTCAGAAGACGCTGATGAGATCCCCGCGCCTGCGCGAAGGATTGAGGGTCCTGAGGGGAAGCCAGCCTAGGCGGCGGTTGCCACGGCAACGGGAGGACGGGATTGCGCCAGAAAAGCGAGTTCCCTTCACGTCTCGGGGTGTGGCTTTCACCTAGAGGGCGTGGCAGAGGCTTCGGCCTGCTGATAGGACTCTGGGGTGGTTGCCAGGGTGTTTTGTACTTGCTAGCCTGGAGGTTCGGGGTCACGTGATACGGGGTTGGTGGTGGGTGGTCCGGGGTCAGGTGTGGTGGGGGGCCAAAGAAGCAGCGGGTAACAAGGGAGATGATCGTGTAGATCCCCATACGGCTATGAGATGGGGGAAACAGGTCTGAGCGGATAAGTGGTTGCTGGAGGCCATACCAGGGGATTCATACCCCTTTGTCCAGTGTGGAACTTGAGAACCCCGAAATCATGGAACAGAGAGTTCTTCGGGGGTTTGAATGCTACAATCCTGCATTCACTGTGCCGCTGCAGGCACAGGCTCATCCACGTCCATCTCTCCAGCCATCCGCACAGCCAACCGTCCATCCCCCGCTACCTTGTTGGCTTGCTATGGTTCTAGCCTAGAAGTTTCACAGGTTCACACTGAAAGCGGGAAGATGTGTGGACTTTGCAACACAGTACAGATTCTCCTTGTGCAATCTCAGTCTTTTGGATTTGGGAAACTTCTCCTTGTCTTCTGGACTTCTGTAGAAATTCCAAGATAAGAAAGACCTGTGTCGTGGCTGGAGAGGTGGCTCAGAGGTTAAGAGCACTGACTGCTCTTCCAGAGGACCTGGGTTCAATTTCCAACAACCACATGGCAACTCACAATTGTCTGTAACTCCAGTTCTAGGGGATCTGACACCCTCACACAGATATATACACAGCCAAAGCACCAGTGTATGTTAAATAAGTAAAATATTTAATTTATTTATTTATTAAAG